>NC_135803.1:129112108-129412108 GCF_964213995.1 Mustelus asterias | reverse complement strand
ATGCAAGATTGGTTCAGAGGTCAAACGTCATGGTGCTGAAAGTATTCCAGCATCTTGTCAGTTCAGAATCTAGCTTATGATTCTTGTAGCACTGGTGAACTGTGCACAGCTCTGGTTGCTGTGACTTAAGGGGCCCGTTCAGGTTTTAGAGGCAGCACAGAGGAGAACAATAAGGCTGATCTCTGGTGTCAGAGAAAGAGCTGTAAGAAACAACTTGATAACCTCGTGCTCATTAGTCTTGAGAAAAGATGTCAGAAAGGACCTTGAAGAGGTAAACAGTATACCAAACAGGATAAAGAAAGTGGAGTGAACAAATACTTACAGATATGAGGCTTTGGCAACATGCCTCTCTTTTCAACAACTTTCAGAAGTGTCAGGCAACAGGACTATAGAACAGGGACTCAAGTTTTTAGCGGCAAACTCAGGACAGATATTCAGAAGCATCTTTTTCAATAGAGTATGATCAACAGCTGGAATAGATTGGCAGAATTGGTAGTTGAGGCTAGGACACTGGACTCATTTAAGGAGCAGTAAGATGCAGTAGTGACACAATGTCAAAGCAGCTGTTTTATTTTGGAAGCATGAAGTCAAATGGGCTGAAGAGCCTTTTTCATCCAAATATGTGAACCAAGTGAAATCCTAATTAACCCATAGGTCAACAAATCATTGCTCAAATTACGCTACTGGCTTAAATAATGCAGCAGACAATAGAAAAATGTCATTTTCTAAAAAGGAAGATGCAAATAAAGAAACAAAATCTTCAATAACATGCGTCCCCCATCCCCAACATTATCCAGGGCCAAAACCGATGGCCTCTGAAAACCGGGGGGGGGGGGGCGCGGTTGAGATGCATGATTAACCCGCACCTGTTGCTGCCAATGCATACTGCAAAGCAACATTATGCTGCCTGTTAATTATACCATTACAGGATGCAGCTAGCACTCACTGAGCTGTTGAGTGACTGCCCGTCTCAGCAGGGGGTCCAAAATCGAGAGAGGCCAGCACGAGCTTCAGCTAGTCTGTGCCACTTAAAGCCAGCCTTCACCTTTGGAAGGGGAGGTGTGTTGTGGCTGCAGCAGGTGCTGCAAGTAATTTTACAACTGATTTTGATCTGCGAAAGGCAGAGGAAAGCGATAACATGGGACGGGGTTGGGGGTGCTCGGCGGTGGAGTGGAGAGCCTGCTCCAAGATTTCCCGAGACAGCACTGAAAGCCTTGGCAGAGGAAGGGAAATGTGATCTACGCATAGGAGGCTGGGAGGCTCTCCAGTTAAATTCCCAGAAGGCAGTAGAAGCAGACAGTTGTAACAGTCACAATTAGGTGTGTGGCCTGGATGCAGTGCAAGACACTGTTCAATGCCTCCACGTGCATATTGGGGGTCACTGAATGAATCTCCAAATGCCATTTCACATCAACCGCACCACTCGCTTCAAAAACTGCTTGATGCACTGTCACCCCATCACTCACCTACCAAGAGTCTCTATCAATCAGGACTCTTGTGTACACCCCCCCACAGATTTAGTATTGCCACAAGCTTCTCACCCCCCCATCTTATTGCTTGAACACATAGTCAGCCATCACCCAAACAAATACAAAACACACACTGACACATTTCTCTCTCTCTCTCTCTCTTGTAGGAGAAGGTGGGACAACGCTAGAAGGCATCAGAAGCTAACCAGCAGGGAACAGGTACAGCTGTTTGGACTTACACCCACGGGGGAGATGGTGTTGGCCATTATTGGAGTGGCCACTGCTGAGGCCATGGTCAGCGACAGAACTGAAACTATTGAAGAGGATGGTACCCTCATATCTAATGTTCCTTTTTCGCATCCCCCTTCCCCCTCAACCTACAATCGCTCCCAATTGCAGGTGATTTAAGCACGTGCCTCTTACTTCTCCCCACTCTTCCCTCTATGGCCTTTCTCCTTCCAGATATCCAAGAGCTGCAACCTGACCTGGCAGATGTGGCGCAACTGCAACAGGTGGGAGAGCAATGAAACAGTTAGAGAAAACAAACTGCTCAATCTCACATTTGGAGCTCAGATACTGGGCCCAAGCAGGGAGCAAATTTTTTTTAAATTTACTCGTTAATGGGAGTGGGCGTCACTGGCTGGGCCAGTATTTATTGCCTATCCCTGAGTGCATTTAAGAGTCAACCACATTGATGTGGGTCAGACCAGGTAGGGATGGCAGATTTCCTTCTCTAAAGGATATTAGTGAAGCAGCTGGGTTTTGTGACAATCGACAATGGTTTCATGGTCACCATTGGTTTTTTAATTCCACATTTTTACGGAATTCAAATTTCACCATCTCTTGTGGTGGGATTTGAACCCAGCTCCCCAGAGCATTACCCTGGGTCTCTGGATGACTAGTCCAGCGACACAAGTGAAAGCTCCTCAGCAGGCGAGGTTGCACAAGAGTTCTACTGCAGAAAACTCCCGTGCACACTTCATTGGGTAAGCTACAGAAGTGTTGTGAGTATGTGCTTTTGTACAAAGCTTTGCACAGTTTGGTGACCATCCTTTGGAGTATGGAAGTTGTGACCAACTCTATTTGTATACTTCTGAACACAACTATGATTCATATATGTTAGTCAACGTCTCTGCTTTCATTGTGGCACGAACAGAAGTCACCAAATGTCTGGGTTTTGTGTTGGTAGCTCAGTCTGCTGCCATTACGGCTGTGGAAATCAGTGCTGAAATAGGGCATCCAGGGTATCACAGTCCAAAGATATGCAGGTTAGGCAGATTGTCCCTGCTAAATTGTCCCTTAGTGTGTAGGTTAGGAGAATTGACAGGGTAAATATGTAGGGTTACAGGGATAGGGCCTGGGTGGGATGCTCTGTCGGAGAGTCAGTGCAGACTCGATGGACTAAATGGCACTGTAGGGATTCTATGACTCATTCAGCAATCTGTCTCCAAGTCATTACTAAAATTGTTCATGTTCTGCCCCATGGGAATAGCAGTGGCTGTGTGCAGCATGACCCAATATCCCCTCCCAAACGTGACAGCATTCGTTCTTCTCTGCCAGTACCCTTGCTGCTTCTGGTTTGCTAGCTGCCAGACTGACCACTGCTGCACATGCCAAGATGGTGGAGTTTGAAACTGGGTCTTCTAGGTGCAGAGTTGCTCTAGGATATTCTCCAAGGTCATCGACAGTCTCCTTGATTGAAAGTCAGCAACCTCCCAGTAACCATTCTGTAGTCATTAGGTTAACAGTGCATGGAGCACCTAGACAGGCAAAGACACATGGAAGACAGGCACTAATGGAAGGATGATAGGTTGATGTTTGTATGTTACAAAGCATGTTTTAATTTATAAATTTGGTTTGGAATGTTTATTTTGTAATGTGGTTTAGCAGATGCTGTGATGGTCAGTCACAGAGGGAAGGGTAAAGTGCAAGACTGTTGGTGGAAGGGGAACTGGGGTTGTGTTTATTGGTATCGCAAACAAATGAGCGGCCCATGGCACCCTGGCCGGAGAAGGGCTATTTCAGTTGTGTCCTTCTTTCTTTTATCTTCCTCCTCAGCTGCTTGCTGCATAGCTGGTGGTTAGACCATGCCATATGCAGCAGACCACCATGAACCTTGACATGCACCCCACAAGTACAGGAGGCTTCCCTCACAATAGTCCAGACTGTTTCTACACACGAATGGTCTGCTCTATCACATTTGACGTGGCAGGTGGGCTTTCATTGTATGCCATGTCGCCCTCAGATAACTCTGATTGCATAGTAGCCACCCTTTGGTTTATCATAGTGGCTCAAATGCAGATGGCATAGCAGATTGCCAAAGAATAAAGGCATAATGATTGTTCCAGGATACCAGGCATCGAACTGTAAGATTAGCTGTATATAGTTACATGCCCGCTGAATGTGTGAGAGAGTGGAATTCCTTACTGTGGTGGTACATCTCAGAGTTGACATGCAAACACCCACAAAGCAATGCACATATAAAGAGTGGCACCCTACATCATGGGAAAGCCTGAAATACTCGCACAGCTCACTTTTGTCTGCTTCTTTCTGGCGAAAGAGAAGGAAATGTAGTCAGTTCTCTTTGAACAGAGCACGCCAATGACCTCCTTTATGCAACAGTGAAAAGCAATCTGCAAGATGTTACAAGTATTGCCTGCTCCAGACTGCAAGGAGCCCAGTGCATAAAGGCTGATGGCCACAATCACCTTCATAGCCACTAGCAATGCGATCCTTGCCCTGCTCTGTGGCTTCAGCTGTGGCTGCAACAAGTGGGAGATCTCTGGAAGGATGTCCTTAATGAAGCACATATTTCTTGCCAGGCAGATATTGCCTCCTGCTGAGAGCCCCCCCTCCTCCTCCCGTCCCTCCTCCCTCTAGTATATTGCTCTGCCCAGTGTGCCCTCTGCTAATTCTCACATGCTGTATTTTGGGAGCAACTGGTTTGTGCATAAGCTTTGAAGTGAGGGCCAACATTTTAAGCATAAATAATAAAAGCAAAATGCTGCGGATGTTGGAGATCTGAAATAAAAACAGAAAGTGCTGTAAAAACTCAGCAGGTCTGGCACAGCGTCCTTGGAGAGAGAGTGAGTTAATATTTTGAATCCAATATGACTCTTTCTCTCAACTTTTTTAACACCTGCAATATCATTGCCTGTAAACTTCTGCAGCTTCAAACAACTCGAGAACGCATTCAAAATTTGTAGAATTGTAGCATTACCAGAAAACAAAGATTAGCAACTAACCTCAAATTAGTTGATTATTTCCTTTAAGTAGCGATGGTGTGGGGATATTTTCTGGCTGCCGAATGTGCAGTCAGTCGTGCATGATCAAGAAAAGACATCAGTTGAAGCACTGAGCTCCAAAATGGCAGTGCTGCTCTGCACCGCACAGGAAGGTCAGTGTTTCATGCTCACTGACATCAGAATCTTCCTAATCTGCATATCTCTAGTGGACACACACTACCTGCACCCTCACCACTTTGGCACCCAGTGCATCTTGCACCAGGCTGTGGACTCTTGCTCCACTGGCAACCATTTTGGATCTCTAAGGACACCCAAAAAAACATGCCTTTCGCACCAACAGCTTTTCCGGATATCACAAATTCTTGATTTCAGCGGGTTGGGAAGATCTTGGGCACAGCCATGTCATTTGTCCGTCAGGTAAAGCAAAAAATTGAAGGACAAAGCCAGCAAGAGGATCTTTCACGAACCACAAGGCGGTTAAATTAAAATAAAAGCAAATTACCGCGGATGCTGGAATCTGAAACCAAAAGAGAAAATGCTGGAAAATCTCAGCAGGTCTGGCAGCGTCTGTAAGGAGAGAAAAGAGCTGACATTTCGTGTCCAGATGACCCTTTGTTAAATTACAATCAAAATTACTGATGCTTAGGAAACATACCATCTGCCTGTCAGGTGTATTGAGCAGGACTGAAGAAAGATGGAGGTGTAGAAATGAGACAACCAAAGTTAGGATATGAATATGTGGAAAAAACAATTAGAAATTGTTGAATTTAGAGAGTGGCTTTGTTCAATAATTTTTTTTAACAATGATAGTTTTCAAAGAGATACGTTTGAATGCTTGAAAATGCTGTTAATTATTGTTAACAGTATATTTGCAATAATGCCTGCACACTTGTCTTTGAAGTGAAAAAGTAATGATAGAAAATGGAAGTATGTTAATGATAGAGGTGCAAATTCCTAAATATATATTTCAATGCACTGAGATTTCAGTTTATTTCCCCGTTCTTCAGTTCACTAAATGCTTAAACAGTATCGTTCATAGAAATTAAGTACCATATACTTAAGCCATAAAATCTTTTGCATATTTTGCTAAAATTGAACATTGCTCTACTGTCTAAATCTTTCAATTTCACATAGTCATAGAGGTTTACAGCATGGAAACAGGCCCTTCAGCCCAACTTGTCCATGCCGCCCTTTTTAAAAAAAAAACCCCGAAGCTAATCCCAATTGCCCGTATTTGGCCCATATCCCTCTATACCCATTGTACCCATGTCACTATCTAAATTCTTTTTAAAAAACAAAATTGTATCTGCCTCTACTACCACCTCTGGCAGCTTGTTCCAGACACTCACCGCCCTGTGTGTGAAAAAATTGCCCCTCTGGACACTTTTGTATCTCTCCCCTCTCACCTTAAACCTATGCCCTCTAGTTTTAGACTCCCCTACCCACAGGGTCCCATTTTGAAGAAAGCAGGAGACAACAAAAATATGAGAAGTTTAAACTACCGGAGGAGGTGGCTGAAGTGTGCAAAATGTAACTTTTATTAACAGCTTAAGTCAAAAAATAAAGCACACTCCTTTATAAGTGTGGTTAAAAGATTTATGTCTTGCAAGCCCGCATGTGGGAAGTGTTATCATTGATCTCGATGCACAATCTACTGCGTGTGGTTTAGGATTTTTACAATAGAACTATTCTAAAATCTCAGACATTAGGGCTTAAGTGGTTAAACAAAAGCAAGCCAGTGTTTTGGTGTTCAACCGGAAAAAAAAGAATTTTGCCAGCTTGTTTTTGAAACCTTTGTTACGTGCTAAGAAGAACAGGTGACTTTTCTGCCTAACTTGTTGTTCCATCAATCATAATCTGATCCCTTGGCTTTCTCCACTAGGTTGCTTGTCGAACACATTATCAGCACTCAGTTCACAGAACAAACAACCGAAATATGAGGAGACATTAAAAGATAATCAGAGATAAACAAGTAATGGGGCCAGCACCCACCACCCGCACCCCCCCCCCCCCCCCCAACAATGAAAACTCCCAATGGATCATGGTCACAAATTCATACCTGGTTTGATTAAAGAAAACATATTAGGTTAATATTCTGCTGTAGATTATCTTCGTAAAATCTGGCAAGAAAATGTAAGGACAGTTGAGTATTGAGATAAGCTAAGTACTTAAAATACTTACAACACATAAGAAGCCCCCATAATACGTTTTGCATGTACATCTAGCACAAGAAATCTAGCAAATCAAAACTCATGCTTGCGGAACTGTCTTTGAGGATGCATAAAGCACGAATTTCAACATAGCTTATGTTGGTCTTCAAAGAAATAACGTTATCCGATAACCTTGCTTTGAAAAATCAAATTGATGATCTGAAACATTGTCTTTCCAGTACAGTCTGTACCATCAAATTATAAGTGTATTGTGACATACATCTTCATACATCTGTGATGCGCGGTATTACTGACGGCTGGTAGCGAGTTAAAGGTAATTCAATTAAGCCATTGCTGTCTACACACACGACTGCAAATGTCTTGCTAGCTCTTTATTACTCTTTGTTCAATTTGAAAAAGTTTACTTGCTGCTCAAGAGTTCTGCGGCTTAATCCTTTTATGATTTTCCAGTCGTACCTTCCGATTCTGGCTCAGGTTGGGACTAAAACATTGCCTAATGATTTAGCAGTTGAAGATAAATAGTTTTGTGTAACACACATTATAGAATTACAAGCATTTTTAGCGGTAAGTTAAATTGAAATAAAGGCAACATTTTCTCTTCTGGTCTTTTCATTATTAGAGATTATTTTCTCCTTTCCTTGGGGAAGAAGAGTTTATTAACTAAAATATTGCCATGGAATTCGGCTGAATGACTGAAGAGTGTTAAAGAATTTGCACTTTGCCTTTAATAAAAACACATTCTGGATGGTGAATTGTTGACTACAGACAAGTCTATTTCTTCCAAACTGTACCAACCAGTCAAGACACTGAAATATAGCCGAAGGTCAACCCACGAGGATATTTTCACCATTCTGATAATCAGAATCTACTTGTTAATGCCCCAATTGACAATAAAATAATAGTTAAGTTCGTTCTTATGTATCTTTTCAAAATGTCTTTTATCAAATCCACATTTGCCAGATTTTCAGGTTGCCCATTCCTGACAGGTATTCTCACGGACTTTAGACGTAATGCTTGGTTAGGTACAGTGCTTCGCACGCTGTTATGGGCATGATGCCAGGCTGCAGGGGACCAGAATGCACTAATGGAATTCCCCACAATAATGTGGATTTACATTGGTAGCCCTGGCAGAAAGAAAAACATGATGAGTGTGATGTGCTTGGCTCTTCGGAGGTTCGTGGCCGAATCACCATTTGTGATTCCAGTGATGGAAGAGGGAATAAGACACTGGGCCGGATGATTTGCATCCAAGCATATTAAAAGAATCTAGGGGAGATTGCTGAAGCACTATTATAAATACATACAAGATCTTTAGAAAAGCAAATAGTATCAGAGGACTATCAAACGGCTGATGTGATTCCCATATTTGGAAAAGGGGAGAGAACAAGTTGAGGGAACGATAGACCAATCGGCCTAAAGTCAGCAGCAAGAAAGAACCCTTATGCAATTTTAAAAATCTAGAACCAAAACTTAATAAAATTGCTGTTTGTTTTACAAGAGGGAGGTCACACTTGACCAAATTTATTAAATTCTTTGAAGGAGTAATAGAACGAGTCTGTAAGGGTAATGCAATGGGCAGAGTATATTTAGACTTTTGAAAGGAATTTGATAATGCTGTATAATAGGCTCAGGGCTAGAATCAGACCACGTAGAGTCAGAGGCAAGAAGCAAGCTGGCTTCGAAATATGAAACAAGTCTGTAAGAATTAAAGGATGTTACTCAGACTGGCAAATGGTGGAAGTGGTGTACTAGAGCCACTGTTGTTCACGATTATCATCAATGATTTGCTCTCTGGAGTCAGAAGTACAATTTTTAAAAATATGACACCAGATTGGATAGTGTAGTTAAAAGAGGAGGGTAGCATCAAAACACAAAAAGAGATCAATATACTTGTTGAATGGGTGTGGAACTAGCAAATGAACTTTAATATGGATAATTATGAGGCGACAGGAAGAAAAAGGATGCCATATATTCCTTAGAAACAACCCCCCCGTCCCCAACTTCCCTGACTTCTCCAAAGTCCTTGAACGCATCGTCACCTTCGGAATTCATGCTCATCTTTCTTGGAATCCAACCTGTAGGTTTCCCTCTGAGCCGAACGCCATCCTGACATGGAACTGTATCGCTGTTCCTTCATTGTCACTGGGTCATAATCCTAGAACTCCCCTCATAACAGCACTGTGGATGCACTTATACCACATGGACTGCCATGGTTCAAGAAGATGGCTCACCATCACCTTTTCAAAGGCAATTAGGGATGAGCAACAAATGCTGGCCTAGCCAATGATGCCCGCATTCCTTAAAAGAATAAAAAAAGATTCCTTCAAGCAGGTTTCCGCACCTGCTACAGTATCAGAATGGTTCTCATCAAAGTCATAAATGACATCCTACGTGACTATGACAAAGGCAAGCTATTCCTCCTTGGCTTGTTTGTAGTCTTTGACATGGTTGACCACATTGTGCTCCTCAAAATACCCCGAGTTGTTGAATCCAACATTGGACCCTGTCTTATCAAGTGGACATAGAAGGAAGAATCATTCGGAAACACATAGATCATCTGAGAGAGCGAGAGTTGCCCCAGCAACTAGTACTGCCATCAGGAGCTATATTACCATCTGGGATGTTGTTGACTATCCAAGCACCGAGGTATCTGGTTGTCCTGTGGCAGGCACAACCGATGTCTCCATGGAAGCAGAGTGAACTGAACTGCCTGAAGAGGAAACTATCACTGCAGTTTCGGCTGACAGCTATCCTGTGGAAGCGCCATGGACGGAGGAGTTACGCCGCTCCACAAGGATTCGGAAACCCCCTGAAGGATTTAATTTATAATTAACTGAATTGATGTACTAAATGTTTAATTATCTTGGACTGTGTAAATTGAGTATTGACATTTGGAAAAAAAGGACTTAGGAGGGGGAGGGATGTGGTGATTGTCCCTTTAAGGACTAATCTGCAGAGTATAGGTCACATGATCTGGGGGAACCATTCGGAGAACAGGGTTGAGGATCATCCTGGTGAGCTTGGGTTTCTGTTCCGGAACCTTCTTGGGAGCTGACTGCAGCCACAAGGATGTAAGCCTCTGGATAGCGTTTACTTATAAATGAAAGTGTTGTTGTTTTTCCCTTAACTGGTGAACAAGAATTATTACACATACAGAGGAGAATTTTCCCCCACACCCTCTGCACTGTTTTATTTTTAAAATGTTAGGTGAAGACTCTGTATGTGTAAATGTAGAGTTCTCTGGCTAGACAGACGATTTAGAGCTCCAGCCAGATAGGAACCAATCAGTGTAAATACGCTCTAGCCTGTGTGAAATTGAATAGAAGTGTAATAGAAATTTGAACTGCAGCTACTGGTCTCGTGCTCTCGCCCGTGGCTTTAAATGAGTTAAAACAAGCATTTAAATATTAGAACTGACCCTCAAACGTGGTCCCCAACCTGCCAAAACAAACATCTGGTGAACCCTTGCAGCTCAATTAACATTTGTACATGGCTTGTTTTACTTCAGTTTGGGACTTGCATTTCCAATATCAAAAAAAAAGTTATACAGCAACTGTTAGCTTACCACAAAAGATGTTAGAGTGTGGAACAGATAGAGTATCTCTGTCGAGGATTATGATGCACAATGAATAGGAATGTAGCAGTGAACCTATGAGTGGCAGTTGTCAGTGACACAAACCAAAGATAATACTCTTATTGCTTTGGGCTAAAATTTTGACATTGCACATTTATAACCACCTCAGGGATGCCAAGGACAATAATGCTGCCTCTGCTACTGCATTGGTTGAGATCAAACCCAAAATGTTTGTATGGTTTGCTACTCGAGATAAAATTGCTGAAACTTTGGGACACCTATGTTTATTATTTTGATAACACTTATTTCATTCTATGATTGCGGTTCATAAAAATGAATAAGATAGGAGAGGCCATTGAGTGTGTCTGTCACACCTGGACATATACCAGTTACAGGTGGCGAGAAAGTAGAATATAGATAAAAGGCTAACTCAGAAAATGTGGGTTAGCATGGCTTGACAGGGGTTGAGAGGATAGCACGACTCAAATAAAATGAAGGCATACAAAGAATGGAATGCTCTGGAGAAAAAAAAGCTACAACCATATAAGTAATTCAATTATGGGTGTAATTGTATTCTGGTAAAGACCTATTGGGTAAACAAGGTAGGAAATCCATTGTATTGAGGAATGTGATTAGATCTGTACAGAATTGAAGAGACTTGTCTGATTAGACTGTATATAAAAGATGGCTGACGATTAATTCTGTACAGACTTGAATATACTTGTATGATTTGTATAAAAGACGACTGTAACAGGACAATATTGAGCCGATCCTTCTGATCTCTCCCAATGGCCAATGTAAGCGCAAATTAAAGTAATATTGTGTGGATTTGTCGCAATGTAGGTGGTTCTTTAAAAAAATTCTTTGACAGTGGGAACATGAACTGGATTTGAAGCCTTTCAGTAAATATTCAGCTCATTTACAATGTACTAAATATAATGCCAAAAATAACCAATATATTAAATAGGAGTGTTTTCTTAAAGAAAATAAAGAAAAGAACTTGTATTTAAATAACACCATTTCACAACCTCAATGTGTCCCAACTGGTTTTACAGGCAATGTAGACAATGCTGTGGTGTAGGAAGAAAAGCAGTCAACTTAGACTAAGCAAAAGTCCCACAAACAACAAGATAAATTATCAGATTATTTTGCTTTCGACATATTGGTTGAGGGATAAATGTTGGTCAGGCCAATACACACATTTCCTGCTCCGCTTCAAAACAAATCATCATGGGATATTTTATGGCCATCTTCAGTTTCATGTCATCGAGTCATAGAGGTTTTCAGCATGAAAACAGGCCCTTCAGCCCAACTTGTCTCTGCCGCCCTTTTTTAAAAAACCCCTAAACTAATCCCAATTGTCCGCATTTGGCCCATATCCCTCTATACCCACCGTACCCATGTAACTATCTAAATGCTTTTTAAAAGATAAAATTGTACCTGCCTCTACTACTACCTCTGGCAGCTTGTTCCAGACACCCACCACCCTGTGTGAGAAAAAATTGCCCCTCTGGGCACTTTTGTATCTCTCCCCTCTCACCTTATACCTATGCCCTCTAATTTTAGACTCCCCTACCTTTGGGAAAAGATATTGACCATCTAGCTGATCTGTGCTCCAGTGGTCTTGGAAAGTCAAACAATGCAGCACTCCCTCAGTACTGCCTTGAAGTGTCCATCTACATTACATGCCAATGAATCTGGAATGGGGTTCGTACCCGACTCTTCAGTGAATATATAACCACTGGATGAGAGTTGGCATCTAAAGTCAACAATTGTACAGATTCTTAGGGTGAGATTTTCCGACCGCGCTCATCCCAAGACCGGAAAATCTCGCCCAAGGTCAATGGATCTTTGCACAATCTGTGTCTCACCTGTCAAGATTCCTGTGGCGGACGGGACAGGAATATTTCGTTCTTAGTGTTTTTCAACTACAGTTACATTTCAGAATAGTTTAAGTTTTAGGTTATAAAATTAAAAGCAGCAGCTTTTAATTGATGAATATTTATAATGCTTTTTGTCCTAATTTAAACTAAGCCAGTTTCCAATTACTTAATCCTTCTTGTGGTCCTGGTTTCAGGAGATGATGATTGACAGTTTCATTGCACAAACTGAATAACCCATAAATTGTATGGAAAAAGTAGTGATGCTCTGTACTCATTTCCTGAATAAAAGTGTTGGAAAATAGAAAGCATTATTGAGTGTACTGTTGAATAAATTGCATTTATAGAATCCCTACAGTGCAGAATGAGGCCATTTGGCCCATCGAGTCTACACCGACCACAATCCCACCCAGGCCCTATTCCCGTAACCCCGCATATTTACACTGCTAATCCCCCCTGACACTACAGTCAATTTACAATGGCCAATCAACCTAACCCACACATCTTTGGACTGTGGGAGGAAACCAGAGCACCCGGAGGAAACCCACGCAGACACAGAGAGAATGTGCAAACTCCACACAGACAGTGACCTGAGGACAGAATTGAACTCGGGTCCCTGGCGCTGTGAGGCATCAGTGCTAACCACTGTGCCATCCATTTGAAATGTAATCAAAAATTTGTAATATTAACTCACACTGAAAATCATTAATTGAAGGAAACATGCAATGGCATGAAGCATTAGAAACATAGAAACATAGAAAAGCTACAGCACAAAACAGGCCCTTCAGCCCCACAAGTTGTGCCGAACATATCCCTACCTTTTAGGCCTACCTATAACCCTCCATCCTATTAAGTCCCATGCACTCATCCAGGAGTCTCTTAAAAGACCCTATTGAGTTTGCCTCCACCACCACTGACGGCAGCCGATTCCACTCGCCCACCACCCTCTGTGTGAAAAACTTCCCCCTAACATTTCCCCTGTACCTACCCACCAGCACCTTAAACCTGTGTCCTCTTGTAGCAGCCATTTCCACCCTGGGAAAAAGCCTCTGAGAGTCCACCCGATCTATGCCTCTCAATATCTTATATACCTCTATTAGGTCTCCTCTCATTCTACGTCTCTCCAAGGAGAAAAGACCGAGCTCCCTCAGCCTATCCTCATAAGGCATGCCACTCAATCCAGGCAACATCCTTGTAAATCACCTCTGCCCCCTTTCAATCTTTTCCACATCCTTCCTGTAATGAGGCGACCAGAACTGAGCACAGTACTCCAAGTGGGGTCTTATGAGGGTCTTGTATAGCTGCATCATTATCCCCGGACTCCTGAACTCAATCCCTCGATTGATAAAGGCCAGCACACCATACGCCTTCTTAACCACCTCCTCCACCTGCGGGGCCGATTTTAGAGTCCAATGGACCCGGACCCCAAGGTCCTTCTGATCCTCTACAGTACCAAGAGTCTTTCCCTTTATATTGTACTCCTTCATCCCATTTGACCTGCCAAAATGGACCACTATGCATTTATCTGGGTTGAAGTCCATCTGCCACTTCTCCGCCCAGTCTTGCATCCTATCTATGTCCCTCTGTAACTTCTGACATCCCTCCAGACTATCCACAACCCCACCAACCTTCGTGTCGTCGGCAAACTTACCAACCCATCCCTCCACTTCCTCATCCAGGTCATTTATGAAAATTACAAACAGCAAGGGTCCCAGAACAGATCCCTGGGGCACACCACTGGTGACCGACCTCCATTTAGAAAAAGACCCATCTATACACACTCTCTGCCTCCTTTGGACAAGCCAGTTCTGGATCCACAGGGCAGCAGCACCTTGAATCCCATGCCCTCCCACTTTTTCTAGAAGCCTTGCATGGGGGACCTTATTGAACGCCCTGCTAAAATCCATATAAACCACATCTACCGCTTTCCCTTCGTCAATGTGTTTAGTCACATTTTCGAAGAACTCCACCAGGCTCGTAAGGCACGATCTGCCTTTGACAAAGCCATGCTGAGTATTCTTGAGCATACTAAACCTCTCTAAATGCTCATAACTCTTGTCCCTCAGGATCTTCTCCATCAGCTTACCAACCACTGAGGTTAGACTCACCGGTCAGTAATTTCCTGGGCTATCCCTATTCCCCTTCTTGAAAATAGGAACCACATCTGCAGTCCTCCAACACCTCTCCCGTCTCCATCGACGACGCAAAGATCATCGCCAGAGGCTCTGCAATCTCTTCCCTCGTCTCCCACAGTAACCTGGGTCCATCCGGACCCAGCGACTTATCTATCTTGATGCCATTCAAAGATTCCAGCATAACCTCTTTGTTAAGGTCCACATACTCAATCTTTTCAGTCCACCGCAAGCCCGCAGTACATCCACCCAGGTCCTTCTCCTCTGTGAAAACCGACGCAAAATACTCATTAAGCACCTCTGCCATTTCTACTGGTTCCGTACAGATTTTCCCACCTTCACCTTTTATAGGCCCTATTCCTTCACGTCTCATCCTTTTACTCTTCACATATTTATTGAACGCCTTAGGGTTTTCCTTAATCCTACCTGCCAAGGCCTTCTCTTGACCCCTTCTGGCGCTTCTAATTTCCTTCTTTAGTCCCTTCCTACAAGCCGTATACTCATCTAGATCCCTATCTTCGCCAAGCTCTCTGAACCTTTTGTACGCTTTCCTTTTCTTCTCGACTAGGTCCCGCACAGCTTTCGTGCACCACGGTTCCTTTAACCTACCAACTCCTCGCTGTCCGCTCGGAACGTTGTCCTGTAGAACTCTAGACAGACATTCCTTGAAAAACTGCCACCTCTCTTCAGTACATTTCCCCGAGAATACCTCCTTCCAATTTACTCCTCTAATTTGCTGCCTTATGTCTTCATATTTCCCCTTACTCCATATAAACGCTTTCCTAGCTTGCCTGATCCTCTCTTTTTCCAATGCAAGCATAAAAGGAGATAGAGTTATGATCGCTATCCCCAAGATGCTCTCCCACTGAGAGATCCGACACCTGTCCAGGTTCATTGGCCAGTATCAGATCAAGTATAGCCTCTCCTCAATTACAAATTGAATTTTTAACAAATAACTATCTGTATAGGGTAAAGACAAAATACTGCGGTTGCTGGAATCTGAAACAAAAACAGAAAATGCTAGAGAAACTCAGCAGGTCTGACAGCATCTGTAGAGAAAGAATGGAGCCAACGTTGAGTCTGGATGAACCTTCGTCAGATCTTATATCATTATAGGGTAATTGCTTCTCTAGACTCAGTCACATGAAGGCTGTGGGTGCAAGTCCCCTCCAGGATTTGGAACACAAAAATCCAGAGCAGTTCTGAGGGAGTGCAGCATTATCAGAGCTGCTGTCTTTCAGTTGAGACATTGGACAGAGGCCCCAGCTCCCATAGAAAATTACAGCTCAGAAACAGGCCTTTTGGCCCTTCTTGTCTGTGCCGAACCATTTTTTGCCTAGTCCCACTGACCTGCACTTGGACCATATCCCTCCACACCCCTCTCATCCATGAACCCGTCCAAGTTTTTCTTAAATGTTAATTTATCACTTTATCCGGCAGCTCATTCCACACTCCCACCACTCTCTGCGTGAAGAAGCCCCCCCTAATATTCCCTTTAAACTTTTCTCCTTTCACCCTTAACCCATGCCCTCTGGTTTTTTTCTCCCCTAGCCTCAGTGGAAAAAGCCTGCTTGCATTCACTCTATCTATACCCATCAAAATCTTATACACCTCTATCAAATCTCCCCTCAATCTTCTATGCTCCAGGGAATAAAGTCCCAACCTATTCAATCTCTCTCTCTAACTCAGCTTCTCAAGTCCCGGCAACATCCTTGTGAACCTTCTCTGCACTCTTTCAACCTTATTTACATCCTTCCTGTAACTAGGTGACCAAAACTGTACACAATACTCTAAATTTGGCCTCACCAATGCCTTATATAACCTTACCATAACACTCCAACTTTTATACTCGATACTCCGATTTATAAAGGCCAATGTACCAAAGGCACTCTTTACGACCCTATCCACCTGTGACGTCACTTTTAGGGAATTCTGTATCTGTATTCCCAGATCCCTCTGTTCAACTGCACTCTTCAGAGTCCTACCATTTACCCTGTATGTTCTACTTTGGTTTGTCCTTCCAAAGTACAATATCTCACACTTGTCTGCATTAAATTCCATTTGGCATTTTTCAGCCCATTTTTCTAGTTGGTCCAAATCCCTCTGCAAGCTTCGAAAACCTCCCTCACTGTCCACTACACCTCCAATCTTTGTATCATCAGCAAATTTGCTGATCCAATTTACCACATTATCATCCAGATCATTGATATAGATGACAAACAACAATGGACCCAACACCGATCCCTTTCCAGTCAATGTGAAAAATCCCATGACAATATTTTGAAGAGTAAGGGAGTTATCCTCTGTCCTGGCCACTTAACCCTCAATCAACAAAGACAGATGATTTAGTTATCACGTTGCTCTGGATGGGAGCTTGTGGTGAGCAAATTGGCTACAGCATTTCCTATGTTACAACCGTGACTACACATCAAGAAGTATTTCATTGGGATGTTCTTTGGTTGTGAAAGGAGTGCACAAATGCAAGTCTGTCTTTCTTTTAATTGAAAAAGAAACTGTGAGATAATAGAATTTATAAATATAATCAGCTTATTATCCCCCAAAGCATTAAAAAAGTCGCACTACTTAGCTTTGTATTACACAGGGTGAATGCTGGAAATAATCCAAAAATGGCATTTGGCCAAAACATAACAAAAATACTTTGCATTGTTTTTGTTAAGTTGAGCACAAATCATCGCACAATGTTGTTGGACCGGAGTGGAAGAGGTTACTTAGGTTGAATTATTTAGTTATTGGCCATATGACCAAGAATTGAGAATTCATAATCATATTGGTAAACATAGTGTGCGTGTGTGTACAGGTAACGTACAAGATCTGCCACCAGTTGTAATTCAATGTAAAAGTACCAAAGGGTTTATATCTACACGAAACCTTCCTGGTGAGCGTGCAGGCGACTTGAAATAAAACCCCCAGTGAATGGCCCAGGTCTCTGTACCATGTCTCCAGCACACCTGGCACCTTGACATTGATCGTCATTTAACTTGTTAAATGATATGCTTTTTTTTTGCAGCCAGCCAAGGAATGGCACGCACTACAGGTGCTGGTGAAGGAAATTTGAGTGGAAGTAATATTTGTGTAGCAGGGTTTTAGCTGACTGTCAGTAATTATTGAACATTCCAGGTAGACTGTGCAACAAAGCACTCACCACTAGTCCATTTCTGGACAGATACAGACCTGACGATAGTAAAAGATGTTCTAATTTGAATCTATACACAGAGGAGCCCCTGTCTGTGCACCCACACTTCATGCAAGACTTGCATGTATTCAGCGCAGATGCCAATTTTTGACTGGCACAGTTCAAATAATGCTGAAAAAAGTCAGAGACTTCACCTAGACTAATACAACATACGTAATGGTGTTTCTGTGGGGCTTAACATCTGCCTATTAGAGGAAAAATGCCAGTAGAGTGCTGTTGCTTCAGGACATGCAGAGACATTCATTTCAAAACCTAAAAACAGCTGTGAACCTGGCAGTTTGTACAATCCATTTTAGAAGCAAACATTGTTTGAAGGCCAAATACTGTGGGCGCTGTTTTGGAGCAGAAGTTTATCTGGACTGACAAAATGCGAGACTAATTTAATTTTAAAAGATATTTTAATGATGATCAAGATGACCCTGCTCCTGTATTGAAGTTTGAAAAGCATTGCCAATTGCATCACAATTAAATTTAAAATGCAAGCCAAAATGCCAAACCTAGCATGTGTTTAATTCTACGGTACCCTTATTAATATTTTACAATGTACAATTCTATGTTGCAGACACTGGTATTGTGCAACTGTTTATATTGTGCACAGCGAATGTTGCAGGATAGGACATGTATGTATTTGTGGCAAGTTTTACACACTGCACGATGTACCATGCTGCACAGAGGTCTATATTATCCACACAAACATTTTTCAAGAACAGTGTGCCGTATAAAAAAGCCAACATTTTTTTTTTCAAACATATGGGGCGAGATTCTCTGGCCTCCCAGCTGTGTGTTTCCTGGCAGTGGAAGGCAGTGTGCTGTTCACGGTGGCGGGAATGTTTGGTCCCGCCGCTGTCAATGGGATTTCTCACTGATGTCACTCCACGCTGTCACGAAACCTGCGGGCAGGGGTGCGCTGCCAGCGGGACTGGAGAATCCCACTGGCACAAACAGCCAGAGAATTCCAGCCATAATGTTTCATTGTCATGTTCCATTGTATATGCTGCATCCCAAGAACGTTTTTGAAAAGTCATCGGGTTTTACCCGGATGTCTCGATATTTATGGAGAGGTGGTGATTGTCTGAGGGCAGGGCAGAGTGGTAGTTTGGAGTTACCCAGTAAGACTGGAGGCACAGTGGTACAGCTGATTTTAATGGGAGGACCTCCATTTTTGGCTTTCAGCCAAAACCAATGGCAGGCGACCTCAGCTAGGAGCTTTTGATAACGGTCCCGAGCAATTGTAATCGCGGGGCACACTGCAGATCTGGGTTAGCAGAGGACAGCAGCGAGTTGCCAACACAGCAGGGGCTGTTGGGAGGACACCATCAGCAGAAGGAAGGTTAAAATCTTCCCAAAGGAACCGGGGAGAGAACACCTGCTCCCCAGCCCATCGAGTGTGCTGTAAAAGCCTTCTTCAAGCAGCAGCTCCCAACTCCATTTTGCTACTGTTAAATTTAAACCAGCCTCCCAATGACACTGATTTAAATATGTTAATGAAGTGTCCTGCTCCTCTGTGCTAGGACACATACAGACCTCATTTGGTCTGTATATTGGGAAGGTGATGGCCTAGTGGTATTATCGCTAGACTATTAATCCAGAAACTCAGCTAATGTTTTGGGGACCTGGGTTCGAATCCTGCCACAGCAGATGGTGAAATTTGAATTCAATAAAAAGTATCTGGAATTAAGAATCTACTGATGACCATGAAACCACTGTCGATTGTCGAAAAAACCCATCTGGTTCACTAACGTCCTTTAGGGAAGGAAATCTGCCGTCCTTACCTGGTCTGGCCTACGTGATTCCAGAGCCACAGCAATGTGGCTGACTCTCAACTGCCCTCGGACAACTAGGGATGGGCAATAAATGCTGGTCAGCTAGTGACGCCCATGTCCCCCACAATTGAATTTTTAAAAAAACTATCCGCTGCTGTAAAACTGCATATGTAGCAGATTGGAGAAGAATTTCCTATTTTTTACTTTTAATATCCCACCCCAAGCTGGTATGGGGGACTTAATATCAAGGCCAATAACCAGGGCCAAAGAAGAAGGATGGCTTGCTCTCAGATCTAGACTTAGTTACGTAGACTCCCTACAGTGCGGCCATTCGGCCCATCGAGTCTGCACCGGCCACAATCCCACCCAGGCCCTATTCCCATCACCCCACATATTTACCCTGCTAATTCCCTGACACGAGGGTCAATTTAGCATGGGCTAACCCATCTAACCCACACATCTTTGGACAGTGGGAGGAAACCGGAGCACCCGGAGGAAACCCACGCAGACACGGGGAGAACGTGCAAACTCCACACAGACAGTGACCCGAGGCCGGAATTGAACCGGGTCCCTGGCGCTGTGAGGCAGCAGTGCTAACCACTGTGCCACCCAAGTATTATTTCAGAATATGGAGGATCCAGGCCATTTGATGACTCTCCTGAATCTTAGAGAATTACTGCCTCATACAATAGGCAATTTCAATTCCATGGCACTGCACAGTGATGCCTTTTGAGATAAAATCCAAAGATCAGTTTTTTGCAGTAAACTGATCACAAAAGGCAGCTAGACTCTTCATTGTGATGAGATTTACAAGTAGACGGCTACTTCTTCTGGCAAAAGATTAAGATCAAGCTCTAAGTCCTATTAAGGATGAGAAGTACTTGCAATTCTCCCATAGCCAAATCCCATATTTTTCCCCTCCAATATTCTTTTGATTTTCTCTCCTTAGTCTTACTCTCCCAATAAATGTTTCAACTAATTTCCATAGGCAGCAGTAGCAGGAAAAGCTCGAAAGCACATTGCCCAAATGGGTACTTATGTGTAAACCTGAACACAGTCAGGAAGTTATTCATCAGCGGGGCTTTCACAGATCCTTACTATATTCACACATACCACTTGCAACATAAACATCAAAGTGCAAGCAGACAGCAGGAACTTTACCCACTTTCCATCTTTCTTCAGTTTGGGGGCTGACATCAACTGCTATCCCCAATACTGTTCCAATGAGATCAGCTGAATCAAACTAGCCAAGGTTTTTCCTCAAAACTTCCTGGTTTATATGGTCCAGTGTCATGTCATACAGTGCATTAGGTGTCAGGCATAGCTGACAGGGCAGTACTTTCACTTGTTGATCAAGTCCCATTTTGGAAGTTAGAGCAGAAACTCTAAACTGATTCTCCAATAACGAACAGAGAGAGTGTTGTTTTGTTAGAGGTGCCACTTTTTGGATGAAACGTTAAAGCGGGTAGATGTTAAAACCCCATGCACTACTCAAGGAAAACTCCCCAGTGTCCTGGCAAAATGCACCACCATCACTAACAGAAATTATCTAATCATTATCTGACTTCTGTCTGAGCCACCTTGGGCTGAATTTTCATGGCAGACAAGCCCAGAAATCCGAAGTTCTGCCCCCAAACATGGGTACACGCTGTTTTCGTGGAGGTAGGACTGAAGTTAGGCCAGGGTTCATGCATGTGCAATTGACAGAAGCAACTGGCCATTTAAATCATCAGCTGACTCCACTGAAGTGGGAAGTAGGCCAGGGGTGTGAAACCTGACGTGTACAAATTAGACGGGTAAAAGCTGGCCTGAATTTGGAGAATTTGTTTGGATAGACTGGGTATGCCTGTAGAGAGACAGGATAGCCACCTCCCTTTAGATATGGCCCTCAGACCATTTTGGGAGAGGCAAGGCACCCTTTGGGATTGTCAAAAGCAGACATGATTATGAGTAAGAAATGCATGAAATTAATTGGAACTGTCAAAGCCATCAATGGGTTTAACGCTGCTGGGCTTTAAATGTAAAAAATAAATGAGGAGTTTTTCTTTAAAATCAGTATTTGATCATTCACTCTTTCTGACACAAGCCTGTGGGACTAAAATTATAAGATTTGTGCTGCATGATTTTACAACCTAATCTTACCACAATGGGGTGTATTAAGTGATCAGTTTAATTGACAGTTTCAAGTTGTTACAGAATAAAAATTGTTTATCATAACAGATTAGTTGAAGGAATTTCAACGTCTTGAATGTTTTAATTTAATCAACTAGAGGGTTTTTTAAAATAGTGAAGTCATCAATAACACAACTTTATTTTATGTTCGATGGCTCCTGATGTTTGTCCAAGGTTGATACAAGGTGAGTTCGCCTGGAGACAGTAAGGTCACAATGTGACGAGTGCAGGGCATTGGGTGGCACGAGTTGGTAGTAAGCTGGCATAGGGACTATAAAGGGCCATGTAGAGGGACATAGCGGGTATGAGGAGCTATGAGTTAGTATAGGGGGATGTATAGCCATAGGATGGCATAGATGGTATGAGCAGCCATGGGAGGTGGGTTAGGACATGAGGTGGCTTGGGTGGGACATGGAGAATGTTGAGGGGAGAGGACCGTTTCAATCATCTTTTTCCATTAAGTTCAGCAAGGTTTCAAAGCACAGAGGTGTGCCTTCTGCACAGACCACTTCTACACCTAGCAGCCTCAGAATATTTTCCGGAGGTGGCTGATCATGCCCTTAATCCAGCCCACCTCCTTGGAACAAAAATCAGAACTGTGGGCTATAATTTGGATAGCCAGTGAACCTGTTTGGAGAGTTCATGTACTCATTTGGATATGGTCCTAGGATATCTCTGGGCTAGGGGAGGCACCCTTTGGGATTGTTAAAAGTAGTGATTTTACATTTAAAAAATGCATGAACTCATTGGAACTGTCAAAGAACTGTCAGCTGTTACAGAACTGCCAAAACTCATTGGAACTGTTCAAGCTGCCAAACGATTCAACTCTGCTGGGCTTTAGATCGAAAAAATCAACATTGGAGCTGAGGGCAGCCAGTTTTAAAGGATGTGTTTGCAGAGTTGGAAATTGTCATCTCTCTGTGCACCTGACTCGAGGGGGAAGATCTGGGCTCTTGTGTGCAAATTAGCTTCAGTGTTTTCTATATTACAATAGTGAAGTCTGACGTGAAACATGCTATATAAATCTGAGTTACAATCATAGAATGGTTACAGCACAGAGGAGGCCATTCAGCCCATCAATCCCTGCTGCTTCTCTGTAAAAGCAATTCAGCTAGTTCCACTCCCCTTCCCTAAGTCATAACCCTGCATTTTAAAAAAATCTTCAGGTGCTTCCACAAGTCCCTTTTTGAAAACTTCCTTTACCTTCTCAGCAACTGCATTTCATATTCTAGCTACTTGCTGTGTTGAACAAATACTTTCTCAAGTCACCTTCAGATATTTTGCCAATCACCTCAAATCCATGTCCTCTGGTTCTCAAACATTCCATGAAAGTGAACCCACTCTCTCTACCCACTCTGCCAAGACACCTCAAGATTTTGAACATCTCTATTTAATTGCCTCTCAAACTTCTCAAACGTTCTCAAATCCA
Organism: Mustelus asterias; assembly: GCF_964213995.1. Lineage (NCBI taxonomy): Eukaryota > Metazoa > Chordata > Chondrichthyes > Carcharhiniformes > Triakidae > Mustelus > Mustelus asterias. The sequence continues at coordinate 129,389,059 of NC_135803.1, read as the reverse complement.
TCCTTCTAACTGAAGTTCCTCATACCTGGAATCATTCTTGTAAATCTTTTCTGCACCATCTCCAAGTTTTCACATTCTTCCTAAAGTGTAGTACCCATTATTGGACACAATACTTCAGTTCAAGCTAGAACAGTGTTTTGTAAAAGTTTATCATAATGCCCTTCCGTCTAGGATTCTAAATGCCTTTTTAACAAATTTCTCAACCTGCCCTGCCATCTTCAATGAGGATAGGTCTCTCTGTACCCCTTTAGAATTGCATCCTTGGTTTATAATCCCTCATTTTTCCTATCAAAATATATCACTTTGCCTTTTTCTGCATTAAATTCCATTGGCCACAAGTTGGCCCCTTCCACCAGCTTGGCTATGGTCTCTTCAAGGCTATCACTGCCTTTCTTATGCTGCACAGTACTTCCGACTTTCTTTCTTTATTCTATGAACATATTTTGCATGAGATTACTCAATAGGGAAATCGCATATTTTCCGCAGTCATAAGGAGCGCTTGAACAATTTAGAATCACATAAATCTTCATTCATGAAGATTTCTTACTGCCTCAATTCGTTCAGCTGGTGAGATGTGCAGTCACAGGACATTTAGTTAGTGGATTTCATTTTACTTTTAGTGAAGGATTGAACAAATATGTTAAACATCAGCAGAACTAAACATGCACAATTCAATGCAACTTTCTCCATCAATTAGCACAGACAAACAAGGGATTTAATAACATGCATACAATTTCATGCAACAGCATTCCTTCCAGGATACCATGGATGGTTTTCAAATCCAGATCAGCGATCCGCAAATTCTCAGCTAAGCTTCAATGCTTAATTTAGTATCTGTTTCACAGTAGAAAAATGTCATAAATAAAAAAATATTGCCTCAAGTGAACTGAAAGAGTGAGCAAAGGGTGTTATAACAAGCATTATTGTACACTAGAGGCAACTTGAAACCAAGGGGGAGAAATAATTTTTCTACCACTGCCAGAAACTAATGCAGTCACTGTTCGAGTATACCCTCAGGCTCAATTACTGGTCAAAACAGGAGAGAAATCTACTGCGTGGTCATGGATAATCAGCAGCCAATATTCCCAGTGTATTTATGAATGTTTGGTTTAACGATACTCGGGGTCAACTACCTTGGTTCATTGAAAGTATGAGGCAATAATCCTGTTTTAATAATAGCAAAGACAACACTAATATAACTGTGGTTCTTTAGGCAGGAAAGCAGAGGAATTAAACGGAAACTATTTTATTTTTCATGACATTCCGCTTTAGTGTAAAAAAATTTAACTTGGCCATATAATAGATTTACCATCTTCACCGCTTGTTCAAATCTCTCATCCCAACTCATTTCTCTTTTTAAAATGCTCAGTTTAATACAATTTTTCTTTTTGTGTGGTCTCTCAATGCTCTTTACTGAATGCTATTACATGTTCAATAGCTGATTTTTTTTTTAAGGTTTGTCCATGTATTAATACAACAACATATATTTGCAAAGTGCTTTAAAATAACAAAATGTCCCAAGGAGCTTCACAGGAGCATTACTTAAAAAAAATGACACCAGGCCACTTAAGAGGTATTGGGCAGGACTCTCCGGCTGTTCACACCGGTGGGATTCTCTGGTCCCGCTGCAGTGAACCGGAGATTTGGCTGAATGCAAAATTCTCTATCCTCGCTGGCAGCAGCGGCAGGGCGCGAGTGGCCAAAGAATTCCAGCCATTAGGTCAAATGACTAAAAGTATGGTTAAAGAAATAGGTTTTAGGGAATGGCTTAAGGGAGGAAAGTGAGATGGGGGGGTTATATCCCCTCTAAGGTGCATGTGTGGGTGGCAGCGAGCTTGATTGGGGGGAGGGGCGGGGCTGAATGTTGAACCCCAGCTGCAAAAAAAACTCGAGCAGCTGGAATGAGACAGCAGGAGAAAATGCAGCTGCGATTGGAGGAGCTTCAAGTGTAGTGGAGAGGTATCTGATTGGAGAGGATGGAAAAGCGGGAAAAAGTGTCGCTTTAATTGGGCAAGCAGCAAGGTAAACGTTATTCCATTATTTTAAATTGGCTCCATGGACTTCCTCCTCCTCCACTGCAAATTGTCGAGAACCTTTACCCATTAATCTTCAAATAAAAAGTACAACAATCAAGAACTCCCTCAACAAGAAACAATGTTTTAAAAGATTGTTATATTTTGGGACTGTATCTTTAAATTTACGGTGAATGAAATGAATCATATGACCTGTTCTGAAGTCTGCCCAACAGTAAACTTGGGTAGTTTGATTATGAAAGATCAAAGGAAAACTTAGATTGTTTTACTGGGAAGATGTGGAGGTTTACTGTGTGTCGATATGAGAAGCTGAAATATAAATCCCATAAGGAATACTAACAGTGCAGGCCAGTATCACACGATGCAAAAATCCTGACAAGTCGATAACAGGGGTCCCATTGCAGATTAGACACAGGCATTAGAGAGGGTACAGAAACGCTTTATGAGATTGGTTCCTGGGATAAGGGACTTCAGTTTTGCAGACAGGTTGAGAACCCGGAGGCTGCCTTCCTCAGTTAGAGGAGAGAAGATTGAGAGGTGATTTGACAGAGATGCTCAAAATGATGAGGGGTCAGGATAGAGTGAAACAGTTCCCGTTGGTGGAAGGACTGAGAACCAGAGGACTATGATTAAGATGATTGGCAAAAGAACTAGCAATGGTACGGAGAAAAGCTACTTATGCAGCAAGTGGTTAGAATCATAGAATCACTATAGTGCCGAAGGAGGCCATTCAGCCCATCGAGCCTGCACCACCCAGGCCCTATCTCCGTAACCCCACATATTTAGCCCACTAATCCCCCTAACACTAAGGGGGCAATTTAGCATGGCCAATCCACCTAACCTGCACATCTTTGGACTGTGGGAGGAAACCGACGCAGACACGGGGAGAACATACAGTCTCCACATAGACAGTCACCCGCGGCCGGAATCGAACCCGGGTCCCTGGCGCTGTGGGGCAGCAGTGCTAACCACTGTACCACCGTGGATCTGGAACTCACCACCTGAAAATGTTGTGGAGGCAGATTTAATCTTGGTTTTCAAAAGTGAACTGGACCATTATCCGAAGAGAAAGAAAAATCTGCAGGACTACAGGGAAAAGACGGGAGAGTAGGATTAGCTCGTGCAGAGAGCCAGTGTGGGGATGACAGGACGAGTGGTCTCTTTCCGTGCTGTAACCACTATATGGCATTAATCTAGCACCTTTCAAAACCTCACGATATCCCAAAGACAATTCAGCACTTTTCTTGATGGGATGTGGATGTTGCTGGTGAAGCCAGTGTCTATTGCCCATCCCTAATTGCTCTTGAGAACATGTTGGTCAGCCACCTTCTTGACAATTGAGTGGCTCACTAGACCATTTCAGAGGGCAGTTAAGAGTCAACCATATTGTTGCATGCCTGGAGTCACACGTGGTCAGATGGGTAATATATAGAAATAGTTTGTTTTTGTTTCGACTGATGGAGCACATCCATACATCACTCAAAGTTTAAAGTTTATTTGTTAGTCACAAGTAGGCTTACACTAACACTGCAATGAAGCCAATGTGAAGATCCCCTAGTTGCCACATTCCGGCGCCTGTTCGGGTACAGAGGGAGAATTTAGCACGTCCAATGCACCTAACCAGCACGTCTTTTGGACTGTGGGAAGAAACCAGAGCACCCAGAGGAAACCCACACAGACACAGGAAGAACATGCAGACTCCCAAGCCGGGAATCGAACCCAGGCCCCTGGCACTGTGAAGCAGCAGTGCTAACCACTGTGCCACTGTAAAATCAGTGATCTCAAGAAGACAGAATTAAAGAAGTGCAAATGTCATGGGAGGTGTGGGACTGGCAGAGATTACAAAGATGGGGATGGGTGAGAATTTTAAAATCAAGGCATTGCTTGATTGGGTAGGTCAGCAAGCATAGTATTTGCTAGGTGAAACATTGTTATTTTTTTAAGGCTGTGTATAATGGAAACCGACAATTCTGATGAATGTGCAGGCAGTCTTCCTTCCCACTGGGGACCATGTGAACATACACAAGATACTTAAGAATAGCAAAGGCGACTTGGTCCATCCTACTTCAGGTCCAGAAAATACATAGCCCCGCTGTTACATATTATGAAGTTTAAAAGATTATTATATTTTGGGACTGTATCTTTAAATTTACAGTGAATGAAATGAATCATATGACCCGTTCTGAAGTCTGCCCAACAGTAAAGCTGGGTAGTTTGATTAGGAGAGATCAAAGGAAAACTTAGATTGTTTTACTGGGAAGATGTGGGGGTTTACTGTGTGTCAACTGGCTGCTTTGTTTCCTACATTACATCAGAAGTGCTTCGAGAGGTCCCATGGTTGTGAAATGCACTGTGTTAAGACAAACTTTTTTTTCCAAAGACATAATTCTCTGAAGTGCTAAATGCACGTAAATAAAGCTAGAAAAAGTGCAGTAGAATTTTATGTTTTATCGATAGGGGCAGAGAACACAAGACGGAAATGTAATGATTAATTTATATTAAAAAAAGTTTCGATTAAAAAAAGTAAAGCTGTGTGCAGTTTTGATTTCCCCAATATAGAAAGGACGTTAAAGTGACAGTGCAGAGTGTAGATTCAGCAAAAATTATGCAAGGAGTGGGAACCTATACTTAAGAGGAGAGATTTGAGACGCTGAAACTATTTCTACTGGAGCCCTGATGGCAAGAGGAAATTTCGTGGAAATGTTGCATAGCCAATAACACGAGGATTTAACTTTAAAGTTACCACTAAGAGAGAGGGTAAAGGAGCAATCACATCACACAAAAGATAGTTGGGAGAATGAAATGCTTCATTATAGGGCGGAAACCAAAATCATTAATGTTTTACTGGGAAAAAATTGGATAACTATAAATATCTATTTTCTTCATATTGTCACCAGATATCCTGTTTTTCCTTGGAATAGACGACATTTGATAAGGTGCCAGATAAAAAGGTTAATGTCCAAGATAAGGGGCTCATGGATTGTCACATGGATCAGTGCAGAGAACTCAGGTACTTACAATTTATATTGACTAAGAGTAAGATAACTTTACTTATGTTACAAAATTAGCTGAGAATGTAAGGTCTGAAGGCACAGAGGTTGTAAAATGATATAGGGCTTGATTTTCAATCAGGGCCGGGAACTCAATGCCAGGATAATTTCCATGTTCTGAACCTGCGATGCAATTTTCAAAACTTCAATGCCCTAATAGAGCTCAGTGCTCAATTAGTGGCACGGAGTGTTGCTCAGGGCACAAGTGTCCAAAGGGAGACGAGCAGTCATGTTGGAGTTTGCTACCACCTTGCAGAAGAGAGGAGGCAGCATACCAGTAACCTCACCAAGCACAAAAGTGGCTGGTCCGATCCGGAACAAAAGTCCCCTTCCTTATAAAATATTTTCATCATAAAAAACATTACTTAATTATTCTCTTCGTTGAACCTAACAGCTATGCATTAAGGTGCACCAGGGAGTCTACATTCAGCGATTCTCTTCTGGCTATCTCTCGCCCATTAAAAATCTCTTCAAGAAGTATGACAGGTAGTTAATTGGAGTTGAGCATGTTCCTGATTCCAATCCCATCTACTCCTGCTTTGAAAACTCCAGCGTGGCACAGAGGTGTCAAATCACTGACATGCCACCCAGGAGCTTTTATTTTAAAGCGTGCCCACATGGGACCTCATCGACACACCCGATTGAAAATCCCATCCACCAACAGATTAAGTGGGTGGGCGGACGGACAATAAGGTGGCAGATGGAATACAATACGAGGAAGCATGAGATTATTCACTTTGGTTTCAGAATAGATGAGCAGAATCTTTTCTTTTACGAAGGCGTGAAACCTTTTAATGCTGATGTTCAGAGAAACTTGGGTGAACTCGTACAAGAAAGAGAAAATAGGGAGGTTTTGTGATCATTGCATAGGGCTTTAGTGAGACCACATGTAGAGCATGGTGTGTAGTTATGGGTCTCCTTATCTAAGGAAGGATAAGGAGCCAGCAGCATGAAGGTTCGCTAAATTGGTTCCTGGGATGAGAGGGTTGTCCTATGGTGAGAAACTGAGTAAATTGGGTTTATACTCTCTGGATTGTTGAAGAACGAGAGCTCCTGTCATTGAAGCGTAAAAGATTCTAACAGGGCAAGACACAAAGGGTGGTTTTCCTGTTTGAGGATAGTAGTGCAATTGATATGGATACATATTTGTGTTTAAGGAGAATGTTAAAAAATTCAGCTTTATTCTACAGTCAGTATATTTGGAGGGAATGCAGCTCAGATGCTGGGAGAGCAGGATAATTATTCATTGTAGTCTAGCAGGTGGTTATGTTAAGTAAAGTTAATGGACTTTGTTTACTTAAGTTCCCCTGAGATTTCTAATTAGAGTGATTGACAGGGTCATGTGATTAAGTGGTTTACGTGCAGTCCTGGGACTGTAGCAGAGAAAAACAAAAGCTTTTGCAAAAAGCAGTTAGTGTGCAGCTGAAGCCTGGTTGAACTTAGGATTTTTCAAGCTTCTGGAACTTTCTCCGAAATCTCCAAGACAAATGTTAAAGCAAGTATGACTGGGTTTGCGAACTGTTTTTTTTAAATTTGATTTGATTTATGCATGAATGGGGCTTATTTGGAACTGGAACAATTATAAGCTTGAAAGTGGTTTCCTTTTCAATTTTAAATATTTGTCAACTGTTAATAGTTACGTTGCTTCATTTGTTAGAGTTGCATTTAAACTGTGCTATTAAATAAAGCTTGTTCAACTATAAAAGATTCCTACTTTGTCTGTGGAATCCTTCCTGGAAGGAAGTATCCTTTCCTCACATTTATGGCAAAATAGAAACATTGTTGGGGTCTAGTCTGGCAACAGTCCCGCAATGATATCTCATGAGACTGATCTGAGATCACAATTTGAAGCATCATTCTTTTCCCTCTGCATCTTAATCTTTGTATCTGTATATTAATGAATAATTTTATCAATTTTGCTTAACTAACTTATAACAGTCGTTTTTGTGATTAACTTTTATCTTGTTTAAGACTAAAGCTTTGCTGCTGGGTTATTTTAAATCATTCACAAATTAAAAACATACATAAATCTTTAGTGCACAGACCACTTTGAGAAAATGCATTTTACTTGGTCATGTCTATAACAATTGATAATCGAGGGAGGTCATTTGGTCTCTGGTACTTTAGCGGTAAGAATGCATCCTTTTTTTTTATGACAAGTGAGAACGGTGTTTAACCTCCATTTGTACAATTATTCTGCTGGCAAGCTTTTGGTCCAAGGGGATAGGAACCAGGGTAGTGAGGGTGAATTTGAATTGAATGCCTGATAATGTGCAAGTTAGTAATACAACTACCTTTGCAGGTAATCAAAGGTAACTTGTAGAATAGATTAGTAACGTACTTGTAACCTAATTAAAATCTACACTGCTCTTAATGCTAAAGAATCACAATGCATTATCTATAATCCCTATTCTTTTCTGTGGAAGGTTGGCAAAATTCTTACTTGAAGTTTTACCACAGGTATCTACCATTTCATAAGAACATAAGAAATAGGAGCAGGAGTAGGCCATCTAGCCCCTCGAGCCTGCCCCGCCATTCAATAAGATCATGGCTGATCTGAAGTGGATCAGTTCCACTTACCCGCCTGATCCCCATAACCCCTAATTCCCTTACCGATCAGGAATCCATCTATCCATGATTTAAACATATTCAACGAGGTAGCCTCCACCACTTCAGTGGGCAGAGAATTCCAGAAATTCACCACCCTCTGAGAGAAGAAGTTCCTCCTCAACTCTGTCTTAAACTGACCCTCCTTTATTTTGAGGCTGTGCCCTCTAGTTCTAGCTTCCTTTCTAAGTGGAAAGAATTTCTCCACCTCTACCCTATCCAGCCCCTTCATTACAGACGTTAAGCTAACCGGCCTGTAGTTACCCGCCTTTTGTCTATTTCCTTTTTTAAACAGCGGGTAACATTAGCCGTTTTCCAATCCGCTGGCACTACCCCAGAATCCAATGAATTTTGATAAATAACCACTAACGCATCTGCTATTACCTCTGACGTTTCTTTCAGCACCCTGGGATGCATTCCATCCGGGCTCGGGGACTTGTCCACCTTCAGTCCCGTTAGTCTACCAAGCACTGCCTCCCTGGTAACATTAATTGTATTGAGTACCTCTCCTCCTACCAACCCTCTATCGTTAATATTCGGTAAACTTTTTGTGTCTTCCACCATGAAGACCGACACAAAAAACGTACTTAAAGTTTCAGCCATTTCCTCATTTCCCACTTTTAAATCCCCCCTCTCGTCCTCCAAGGGTCCAACATTCACTCTTGCCACTCTATTCCTTTTTATATATTTGTAAAAGCTTTTACTATCATTTTTTATATTTAGAGCTAGCCTAGCTTCATAACCTATCTTTCCTTTCTTTATCGCTTTCTTAGTCGTTCTTTGTTGTTTCTTAAAGTTTTCCCAATCTTCCGATTCTCCACTATTTTTGGCATCGGACTTTAATTTAATACTCTCCTTAATTTCCTTTGTTATCCACGGCTGGCTATCCCTTTTCTTACAGTCCTTCTTCATCATCGGAATATATTGTTGCTGAGTACTGAAAAACATCTCCTTAAAAATGCTCCACTGTTCCTCAGCTGTCCTACCTACCAGTCTGCTCTCCCAGTCTACCTTAGCCAATTCAGCCCTCATCCTATCGTACTTCCCTCTGTTCAAACAGAGGACACTGGTATGGGACCCTCCTTTCTCCTCTTCCATTTGTATCAGAAATTCGACCATATTGTGATCACTTGACCCAAGAGGGTCCTTCACAAGAACATCCTTAATTCTATCTACCTCGTTACACATTACCAGATCTAAGATAACTCGTTCCCTCGTCGGTTTTGTAACATACTGTTCAAGGTAACTATCCCGACAACATTCTAAGAACTCTTCCTCCATCCCACCCCTTCCAACTTGAGTCAGCCAATCAATATGCAGGTTGAAGTCCCCCATGATTAGTGCTGTTCCGTTTTTGCACGCATCCATTATTTGCTTGTTTATAGCCCTCCCCACCTCAACATTATTATTTGGGGGCCTATAGACCACGCCTACTAGTGTCTTTCTCCCCCTACTATTCCTTATCTCTACCCATAACGATTCCACGTTTTGTTCCTTAGAGCCTATGTCATCCCTCACTACTACCCTGATATCTTTTATTAACAGAGCCACCCCACCACCTTTTCCTTCCTGTCTATTCTTCCTAAATGCCTGATACCCCTGGATATTCATCTCCCAGTCCTGGTCTCCATGCAGCCACGTTTCTGTAATGGCCACTAGATCATACCCATTTGTGCTGATTTGCACCATCAACTCATTAACTTTGTTCCGAATGCTTCGTGCATTCAGGCAAAGTGTCTTTATTCCAGCTTTTATCTGGACCCGATTTGATGAAACGCTATCAACCTCTCCCTCTACTCCTTTAACTACTTGAATGCCCTCATTCACTTGCACTCGCTCCCTCTCCTCTACCATTGATTTCGTAATTCCTCTTACCTCTGCACCCCCCCCCCCCCCCCCCCATAAATTAGTTTAAAGCCCTATCTACAGCCCTAGTGATACGATTCGCTAGGACTCTGGTCCCAGCACGGTTCAAACGGAGACCATCCCATCTATACAGGTCCCATCTGCCCAAATACTGGTGCAGTTACCCCATGAATTCGAACCCATTCCTCCCACACCAATCCTTGTTGGTTCTGCTTTTTAATTTGTTCCCTAGCTCTTCGTACTCCCTCTGCAGATCCTTAGTTCCTGTTTTGTCTATGTCACTGGCACCTACATGGACCACGATAACTGGATTTTCACCCTCCCACTTCAAATTCCTCTGCAGCCCAGATGATACATCCTGGACCCGAGCACCAGGCAGGCAACACAACCTACGGTATTCCTTATCCTGGTCACAGAGAACAGTGTCTATACCCTTAACTGCACTATCCCCAATTACTACTACATTTCTCTTTGATTTCTCCGTTGCAGCAGCACCCTGCACCCTGGTACTGCCGACAGTTTGCTCGTCCTTCTCGCAGTCATTTTTCCCATCCACATTTCATTGTGTAAAAAGCTTAAAGTTTAAACCCGCTCGTATTACACATTAGGCCTTTTAATTTACAGACTGTTTATCCATACTATAGAAGAATTGTAGATCATTGAATCCCTAAAGTGCAAAAGGAGGCCATTTGGCCCATCGGGTCTGCACCGACAACAATTCCACCCAGGCCCTGTAACCCCACATATTTACCCTGCTAATCCCCCTGACACTAAGAGTCAATTTAGCATGGCCAATCCACCTAACCCACACATCTTTGGAGTGTGGGAGGAAACCTGAGCACCCGGAAGAAACTCACGCAGACACATGGAGAATGTGACAGGCAGTCACCCAAGGCCGGAATTGAACCCGGGTCCCTAGCGCTGAGAGGCAGCAGCGCTAACCACTGTGGCACTGTGCCACCCTAGTTATTAGCTTGTCCTGTGCTGGTTTCAGAGGATTATGATGCCTTTAAATAACATGAAATAACATGGGGAAAAACAACTACTGAGCCGAGCATACTTCCAATTTCAGTGCTGAGTCTAGCACGACTCTCACCAACTTTTACAGATGCACCATAGAAAGCATTCTTTCTGTTGTATCACAGCTTGGTATGGCTCCTGCTCTGCCCAAGACCGCAAGAAACTACAAAAGGTCAAGAATGTAGCCCAATCCATCATGCACACCTGCCTCCCATCCATTGACTCTGTCTACACTTTCCGCTGCCTCGGCAAAGCAGCCAGTATAATTAAGGACCCCAGGCACCCCGGACATTCTTTCTTCCACCTTCTTCCGTCGGGAAAAAGATATAAAAGTCAGAGGTCACGTACCAACCGACTCAAGAACAGCTTCTTCCCCACTGCTGTCAGACTTTTGAATAGGCTTACCTTACATTAAGTTGATCTTTCTCTACACCCTAGCTATGACTGTAACACTACATTCTGCACTCTCGTTTCCTTCTCTATGAACAGTATGCTTTGTCTGTATAACGTGCAAGAAACAATATTTTTCACCTTTTTATTAATACATGTGACCATAATAAACCAAATCAAAAGCAGTTAACTGAAATGAAAGCTTCATGATGCAATGCTCCCTCAGTAGTCAGTGCTTTCACCCTCTCCGTATGATGGGCAGTGTAAAAAGACTACTTCATGGGGAGAGCAGTACACTGTCACCATAGCATTTTTATTTTTATGAAACATTTAATTCAATTCTAAAGTTGGACGAGTGCTGGAAACGCTTGGCTAAAGTTGGAGGAGGACTGGATTCGCTTACCAACATTCCTGCATCATACTATAATTCTGCAACAATCTTAAAATTAACCCAGAAATGGTCCAATGGTTGTTATCTACCTGGCCTAGCTGGTTCTGGATTATAAACGAAATTTGACTTCGTTTTCCAGAAGAAACTGATAAATATTTGGGAATAAATTCAAACAGCATTTTGCATACCCTTGTACATTCCTTTGGACTTTGCGCATGAAAGTCACTTAGCTCATTGAGAAGCCTGACATTTTGAGGATATAGGGAGAGGGTTTCCCTTACCTGTCAATCTTAGTGACAAGCAAAACTATGGATTTTATTATATATACGACCAGCAAGGATTCATATCTTGTGAAAGTCAGGGGTTAAAACAATGCAATTATTTCCTGTTGACAGATTCAACACCTGATCAATAAGTCAGTATTTTCAAATAAATACTTCAAGAAATATTAACTTACACCCTTGTGTTTTTAATATCAGATATCATGGGCTTTAATTTTCAATTCTCGGTTGGGAATCTGACATCCGGATGATTTCCGAGATCATGCTATCTTCAAAAGTAAATGCCCTTATTGGACCGGCAGCGAGTTCATTGCCCAATGAATGGTGCTGAATGTTTCCAGGGGGTGGGAGCTGCCTGCTGAGCACGAGTGGCAAAGGCAGCCGGCAGCCAAGAGGGGACATGCTGCTGCCTTGCAAAAGAGGAAGCCGCACTTTTGAGGGCCAGCAGCCTCAAAGCACATAAGCAGCCTAAATAGCTAAAGGAAAGATAATGTGCTCAATCTGGTGCAAGATTCCCCAGGTCCTCAAACTTTTCAGCATATATAAAAAAAACCCTTTAACTTCTGCCTGCTTTGAATTCGACAGCTGTGCACTAATGTGCAGCAGACTGTTTGGGTTAGGCAATTTACAAATTGAAAATCGCCTTCTTGGCCTCCCCGGCCTGTTAACAAGCTCCTCAAGGAGCTTAACAGACCCTTAATTGGAGGCGAGTGGGTTCCCCACTCTGTTCCGCCCACCGTCACTTTGAAAATTCTAGCGTGTTCCTAAAGATGTGGGGACAGCGACACGCCATCTGGGAGCGTTAATTTTAGAGCTTGCCCGCTTCTGTTCTGGCCTCGACGGGCAACTGAAAATCCCAGCCCACGTATCTGAGTAAGAACCCCTGCGTTGCATTCCAAGAAATATCAGAACCACAAAATGACATCTGCATTTCTTTACTTTGGGGTGTGAGTTCTTGATGCGCATTAATCTTTGAATCATAGAACCCCTACACTGCAGGAGGAGGCCATTCAGCCCACCAGATCTGCACCGACAACAATCCCACCCAGGCCCTATCCTTGTAACCCCACGTAATCCTTCTGACACTAAGGGGCAATCCCACCTAGGCCTGTTCCCCATAACCCCAAATATTTACCCTGCTAATCCCCCCAACCTACTCATCTTGGGACACTAAGGGGCAATGGCCAACCCACCTAACCTGCACATCTTTGTACTGTGGGAGGAAACTGGTGCACCCAGAGAAAACCCACGCAGACACAGGGAGAATGCAAACTCCACACAGACAGTCACCCGAGACTGGAATTGAACCCAGGTCCCTGGCGCCGTGAGGCAGCAGCGCTAACCACTGTGCAACCGTGCCGCCATTGAAAAACTTACTTGAAAGAATATAGACAATTGTTGCATCAGGAAGCAAGAGTATAATACAAAGACCCAGGCTTTGATTTTGTACAAATTGTGGTTTTATAGTGGCCAGTTGTGCTTTCCAACTGTACATGGGTGGTTGTTAAATAATTTGATGTGTAATATATTGCTAAAAGATTCATCTCTTTGCAATGGCTGGGAAGGTCTGAGTTTGAGAGCACATTTCCACTCCATCTGACGAAGGAGCAGTGCTCCGAAAGCTTATGGTATTTGCTACCAAATAAACCTGTTGGACTTTAACCTGGTGTTGTGAGACTTCTTACTGGGAAGGTCTGTACAGACCGTTGAGCACTTCACTATTTTGTATGGGCAGGATAAAGCGCATAGTCCGTCAGCAGTCAGAAAAAACTAGCTGCTCCCCTCTGCAAACACACTTTCTGCCTTTGTTGCCAGTGGAGCAACCACAGAAACCTTGCTTTCTGTAGTGAATGGGATTGTTGCAAAGGTGTGCTTTTCACATTGTCGGCTTTCTGTGGGCTTTCATGAAAGATCTCTCACTGAAGCTGACCTGCTACGTAAATAGCATACGAGGCTCACACACGGACGAGGGTGTAGAACTTCATTTAAAAACTCCACTTCTGAAAAAAAAAATCTGCGCTTCTTTCTGGAAAGTAGAAAAAGAATGTTGCACATTTTTTTTAAAACCCGGCCACTTTTCAACGTAACCACAACAGAGGGGTTTTCTCAGTTATCTTTCATATTATCAGCTTTCTAAAATCAGAATGTGTTTGCATTTACTCAGCTGTTCCCATAGTTTCACATTTCATGAGCTGTTGTTACAGTTTGTAGTTTCCCATGTGACTGGATTAAAAGCTACATAATGAGCTATTTAATAGCTCAAAGTTGCTTTGTGTACCCACTGGTGCATATGTTCAGATTGCTTAACTTTTATGATGGTGAAGCAGCAAAATCTGAAAACTTCTTTTTATTTTCAATGGTGCAGCACTTCAATAGATTCTTTGCGATTTACTGATACTACTCAGCATGGCTTGGGTGAAGAGGTCAAATACCTATGCAACAAATTCTCTAATATCTTCCCATTCTCAGTGTCCAGAAAAGCACAATAAGAATACCATTCTCATTCTTTTATACTACAAATAGTTCAGGTGAATCACAGGTAAATATTCCATAACAGATACGTGCACATTGCTCACTCATTCAATCTTAGCCACCAAATTCACACGAATCAAATTTAAGTTTACAAAGCTAATACAGATTTTATGGCCTGACAATCAATTGCGAAGAGCACAGTCTTTGTCATCCTTGAGTTTAAGAAAAGTTAACATTGCTAACCAGGTGAAATGCTTTGTTGACATCTTGCTTTCCGCAGCTGTAGGGTCTTGAGCAACACTGCAACACACAGGGCAATCCTGTGAAGGATGTAATTAGAATATCTCACCTGTTCAGGTGTCAAACTTTGCAACTGACGCTCCCGGGAAACCTCATCCTCTTCTTCCTCGTTGACTGGTAATGATGGCAATCCTGCCAAGACTTGTGGATTCCGCTCCAGGCAAAGTGTGGTCAGGTGATCGATGTACAGTTTTAATTTGATGCGGTGGTTGAATGCCTCCAACAGTGACTGGATCATCTAACATAAAATAAGATTGAGTTACCACCGAGAATTAAGGAGAAGTACAGTTCCACATCTTATCTCTCAAACAATTTTGGGCTTTTCAAACACGCGATCTTTCTCCTGATCACTTGTGCAAGCATTTATTTTGCAATTGGTTTCTCATCTTAGCTAATACACCAAAATTTGAAACTCCACATGTTAGGAATATTTTATTGAAACTGAAATATTGCAAAATAATGGCATTTAAAAATTTTGAGTTTCGACGTAATCTGTAATTTAAGCTTGATGGCAACAATTCCCGATTAGTGAACAATTTGTAAACTTAATTATGTTCAATTATAAAAAATACCATTTCCCTGATAAGATAAATTATATCAGAAATGATAAACAAATCGCAAAACATTTTCACTGGAATTCAGAACTACCTTTGGTCAACAGGTATATCTTCAAATGCAATTTACACCAGCAGCGACTGTAAGACGACAATAAAGAGTAGACATTTGAAGTGAGGTACAAGGGAGTGTCAGTAATTATTCACAACTGCTTCCTCATAAAGGCGCTCAGTTTGTACTTTGCAGAGTTTTACCCATGTCGAGGGGGCGATTCTCCCATCCTGTTGCTCTGCTGGCCGGGTGACTCAGCGGAGGCCGTTTCACGGGCTCCCCACTGGGCGCCATGGCCTCCGCGCCTCTCGAACAGCTGGATTTCCGGCACTATCAGCTCCGTGCCAGAAATAGGCGCAGAGCTGCATAATTTATTTAAATTAGCATCTCCATACAATTTGAATCTCATTAGCGGTCTCAGGACTGAAGTCTCTGGGCCCGCTAGCCTTTCTCCTCCTTCCCCACCCCCCCCACCCCCGCCAGGAGTCTTTCAGGGGTTTAGTATAGCTCCCCACTGGCGGCTCGACCCTGCTGGAGTGAAGAGGGGCAATCGATGTCCCCCCCCCAGAGGGTCAGGCGGTAGGGATGCCCCCTGGGCAATGCCACCTTGGGTCGCATTGTCGGCGATGCAGGGGTCGCGGGGCTGGCCAGCAACCGGGGGGCCGGCAGACAGGGGCCACTGCGCATGCGTCGATCTCGGCGCTAACAAACCAGTGCATGCACAGTGGCCCACTCAGCGCTATGCTGCCGGCCTCTCTAGCGGGAATAGGCCCCACCCACTGATTTTTGGACTAATTCACAGAGTGTGGGAGATTCATTTTGAAACTCCCACTGAAAAAACGGAATGATTTACTCCAGTTTTTACACGAATTCGACACTTCGAATTTTTTTGAGAAAATCGCCCCCCACATCTTTTAAAGACAAGAGTGGAAATATCATTCATAATATTTTTCGGTATTTCTTTTTAAACATAACAATCAGAAAGTTTGTCAGAGTTGTGTAGCATATTTTAGAATTAGTTGGAGTATGGAAAAGGTTGGCACCCCTCCCAAGATTGGAGCACAAGTTATCCAAGTTAATTTAATCCCTGCCATTTTTAGATACAAAATAAAAACACACTATATTAATTTTGTTTGGGTACAAAACATGCTGAATATTCTTGAACGGGAAGGGATTTGAGCTGCAATACTTTACCTTGAACATCAGATGTAAAAGAGATTGTAAACAAAATATCATGTCAAGTTAATGCTTTAAACTTGACAAATCCAATTATATACATTTTATAATCCTGATGTGACTTTGAAACACAACCATAATTAAGCACCACTCTAATACAATTAAAGCAAGTCAAATTCCACAACCATGGTCTCAGATCACGTAGAAAAACAAGTGCTTTGTATTACGTTCGAATAATAAATCCCAAAGACTAATATCTCTACATCCAAAACCTAGAATACTCATGATATCCTTGCGATGAACAGCTGAATGCAGCCTTTAACCACTCCAAGCTTTCCAGATTCATAGTGTATTTTTGAGTTGCCTATTTACATTGCAACCATGACAATGGAGGTATAGACACTTTTACATTCACAGTTATATACTTTCATGTACGTGTTCCTGAAGGTGGAATCACACACCCACTTTTTGAGATGCCTATGATTTTATCTTCTAGATGAAGTAATCTGGTGTACAGATGCACAATCTGTGCTAAAAAAGTGCTTTTTTCATAACACCTTATAATTGCAACTAATCATCAGGTCCGGCTGAATACAAATAACATCTGTAAGTGTTCTAATTAATGTCCCACCCATCCCAGAAAAAATGCATTTGGAAATGACTGGTAATTAAAGACGTATGATCTTGTACAATGTATTTCATGTAAAAAAACAAGTTCCAAAGTGCTGCACAGAGGAACAATGAGACAAAACTAGAGTCAAAAAAGAAGAAATTAGGGGAAGTGGCCAAAAAACTTAATCAAAGAGGTGGTTTTAACAAGGGTCTTAAATTAGGAGAGGGCAATGAAGTAGTTTGGGGAGGAAATAAAAAGAGCTGAAGGCACAGTCTTCAATGCTGATTGAAGGGAAGCAAAAGACAGTGGAGTCAGAGGAATGGAAAGTTCCAGGATGGTTGTCAGGCTGGTGAGGTGGGGGGTGTGGGGGTTGGTTTAAAGACAAAGGTAAGGATGATCCCCTGAAGGGATCAAAGCACAAGGATGAGAACTTTAATTTGGATGTGTTGGAGATCAAAAGCCAACATAGGTCAGCAAGGACAGGAGCGATAATTAACTGGAACTAGTTACAGGATTGGAATATGTGCCAAGTGTTGTCTGAGCTGAAGCTTAGAGCAGGGCGGATGGCAAAGCATTGGAATTATTGAATCCAGCCGGAACAAATGCATGGATGGTGGTTTAAGCAGCAGATGGTCAAAGGTCTGATAAGTTATGGGTGTGGAAGTAAGCGGCCTTGTAACTTGGGAAGCCTCAGCTCACTGACTTCCATCACAGAATGCCTCATTGGACTTTGATTCTGCATTCTGGAACTGATGTGAACCAATATTTATTTTCTCCGTGGTCTCTGTAACGTAGAGTCTTCTTTTCTCTATCCGCCTCTTTTACTGTACAAATGTTGCAAACCTGCTCTTGCATTTTGAGTGTGTGCAAATAAACTAACCCTTTGAGTTCATTTGATCTTGAGTTTGCTGTGGGATTATTAATAGAAAACCAGATCCCACAAAAGCCAAGGAATTGGAAATACGCCACCACTGATAAAGAAGGAAAGAAAACAAAACATCTTTCTGTTTAAGGATGAATGGCAAGAGGAGAAAGTACTCCTGTCTGTGCTAATAGCTTTATCTTCCCAATGTTCAACTAATGCAAATTTTGACTCATTCAGGACTGGATGTCAATTAAGCAGTTACAGCACTGACATGGTGGAGGGACAAGAAAGGTGGAGCTGGCATTGTTTGTGTACGTGCAAATTCTGCCATATCGGGAAGAATTTCAACCTGCCTTCACCCATTTTCGGAATGCAAAATGAATGATCGAGAGATGCATTTTGGATTGTGATTTCTGATGTCTATTCTACAAATATATCGGCCATCATATTAGAAACGGGCTCCTTTCAGTTGGTATAGCATAAAGGCACATATGGGCTTAATGTGGGACTGAGTATAATACTGCCCACAAAGTGATGTAAGAAAACACACAGCCCACACCCAAGGTCAGTTGTGTATTGGACAGAGCTGTGTGTACCAGCAAGCATGGAGACAGCTCCGAGCTTGTATTCTTTACTGTATATTTGTAAATAGCTCCTAAGAATCGATGAAGACTTACAGTTAATTCACGTATGACGATGAAGACTTCTTCAGACCTGGGTAAGGACACCTTCTTGAAATTGGTGGCTTTGCTGATGGAAATCAGGATCCTAACACTGGTTGCGGATCCCCGATACAGAATTCGGGTACACATATGAACATATCTGGTTGCACCAGGTCTAGAGCGGCTTAACCCCCATTCTTTAAAAGGGATCACTGGAGGCTGTTCAAGAAATGGCCACACGAATTTTTACCGGACCATTCTGTGGAGGCAGAAGGGACATTCAGACTCCACCTGGCTCCACAAAAATACTTTTGGTTGCTATCCAGCTTGGGACTGAATCCCCCCCCCCCCCATTTCTGCTCTTCCTTGAGCCAGAAAGAATTTGTCAAACCCCGAATGCCGATTCCTGTTACCACAAACAATTAGTGCCTGCCATTCTGCGGCTTCATCCAAATGAAATGAAGCCAGGAGGTGCATGAAACATTCTGTCAGCTGCCCCCCCCCCCCCCTCCCCCCGGTTTGGGCGCATGGCAAATATATCATCCATAGGGGGCAATTTTCAGCCTGCATTCACCATCAGAGAGCACGGCAAAGGAGGCTGAAAATCTGGAGAGAATCGGGAAACACGGTCCTCGCTAGTGACGTAGCGAGGTTCATGTCCACAAAGGGTGAGAATCTTATTATTTTAATGTATTTTAATATATTGTAATACAATTTACAGCCCCTCCCGCAAACTATATATTCTTCCCTTGCTGTATTTTTAAACCTCGTCAATATGAACCTATTGTGGGGCTCCCTCCAGGAGCGCAAAGGTGAGTATAGCCCCCAGGGGAGAGCAAAAAGCCCAGGAAGCCCCCCTGGCACAAATTGGCACCAAGCAAGTTTTTCCTTTCTTATTATATTCCACAATCTATTCAAAACCAATCAAATGATTGGAGGAAACTGATCTCGATAGTGAGAGCAGTTGAAAAGGTCTGTTTCGTGAAGACGCAATAGGATGTCTTGATTTTAAAATGATTTTAGGAAAGTGTGCAGAATAAGTTATCAGTACAATCTGAAGTGGTGATTAGAAAGTCTTCAAGCGTGCAACATGCCACAAAACTCATCATTTTTCACTGCTCATTCTATCTAGTCAGACAACTGCAGGTGGTTTTGTATAACTGGCAATGTCTAGTAGGAAGAAAATCATAAATGATGATTATTTAAGTAACAGCATTAAAGTTTTAATCATACTCTCTTACTTTAATGCTCTACCCTCTAGTGATTACAAGTAATATATAAATGACAGACAATGCAAATGCGTTTAAGTCAACTAGTAGTTGGGGTACACAAATAAACTTGTGCTTTAAATTGTGATAAAAAATGCTAATTTGTTGGCCTGGTTAGTACTATAAAAAGAGAGTCATGACCACCCATCTATCAATTTGACACTGATTTAAATGGTTTGGGGATAAGTGATACATGAAAATCGTTATATATTTTTATAGACATTATATAGATTGCACTTTTTAAGTAACCTAATTTTCCTTTTTGTACACCTTAAATAGTATCTAATATAAGGAATGAAATCCACTTTTAAATAAATCTTATTCCTCTGCATGCAAACCTTTTAGGTGATTTAGTGTACAAATGACCATCGTAACACTGCACGACTGAGGGAAAATCTTTGAGCAAGAGGATAGCGACACAATAGTTATTTTTGTCTTCATGCCATCAACTGTAATGGTGACTCCTATTCTGGCTAACATTGTAAATTCATTCTGCTCAGACTCGGTCTCTTTACAAACCTCCCTTCCCTGAAAAATCAGTTCCTTGATCCCTCTGTTCTTGTGAACAAAGACTGCTTATGCAAACTCCCTTTCCTCTCCGAAGACACTAAACATGATGTCATGACCACATCTGTGACCAATCCCTGTTTGAAACTCTACAAGTCTCTCCTGCTGCCACACCACTGAAATTGCACTTACTGCGGCTGTGACCATTACTGCGGCATTACTTTCTCATCCTGCTGCACCTACAGTGTTTCATATGGTTGACATAATCTTCCTCCAACACATTTCAACTTAATCTCTCTACCATTCGCACACAATGGCAGCAGGATGCACCATCTACAAAATGCGCTGCGGCAAATTGTCACGATTCATTCGACAGCACTTTACAAATTACAACCTCTGCCGCTGAGAAGGATAAGCACAGCAGATGCAAGATGAAACTAAGGGGCAATTTAGCATAGCCAATCGACCTGACCTACGCATCTTTGGACTGTGGAAGGAAACCAGAGCACCTGGAAGAAACCGATGCAGACACGGGGAGAACATGCAAACTCCACACAGACAGCCACCCAAGGCCGGAATTGACCCCAGGTCCCTGGCGCTGTGAGGCAGCGGCTGCCGTGCCGCCAATTAATTTTTAAAATCTCCAATCCATTATCTAAGCCCTACAACTCCATCCTGTTCCCTACACCACAACAGTGATTACTCTACAAGGGAATTTAATTGGTTGTAAAGTGCATTAAGATGTCCAGTGCTCATGATAAATTCAAGTCTTCAATTCCTTCCCAACATTTTATTCCTCTGATACTGGACTCTTTGCTACACCCCTCCTTTTGCTCCATCAGTGGTATTAGTACATTCAGTGCCCTCGGCCCCATGGCCTGGTATTCCCTCAGCCTCTCCACCCTCTTTAAAACCCATCCCTTTGACCAATTGATGAGCTCTCCTCATTTTTGTTTTTGGTTCAGCAATCATTTCTTTGCACACAATTCTATACAATAGACATTTCTATATATTATAGTGCCATATAAACACACATTCTTTTAAATTTTTTCCACTCAGCATCACGTTTCCACCAGGCTTATTTTTGGCTCTTCTCATTTTAATAGCATCGCTCATTTCCTTCCTCCTTATGCTTGTGCTGATCTTCTTCTTGCATGTGCTGTCCTTCTTTCCTCCTCTGAATAAGCCAATTCCAATTTTCCGTCCCCGTGTTTCTGAGCTCTGGCCTCATTTTTTTGCTGGTGTTTGCTTCTGGTAATTTACTTTCCTTTGAATAGCGTATTTTAGGTCTGCAGTTGAAACTTATCCCACACAGATGCAAATAATTACAAGTTGGGCACCCTTCCAATGGTCTTTATACATGTCCAATTCCAAACGCAACTTCCTTGGCAGACTCGTGCCTCCTATGATCCAAAATTTATAACCTTATGCATGGAGTGAATGGCCTCACATGTTATAGGATTAACTATTAGCCTTTTAATGAGTTACATCACACCAATGTTCCATATAGGTTGTCAGTGACTCACTCTTGTCCTCTTCAATGGAAAGATAAAACAACAAAAGCATATGCATGCTTTTTTAGTCTTAAAATTGAGCCTGTTGATCTTTCTAAGGTAGAGCCTGGTATTTCCCCACCCCCCCCAAGGTTCTATTTCACTGCTGTGACATGAAAATATAGTTAGATTGAGACAACGTAGAGTGCTACTAGGATTGCCATTCAGATAAACTCCTCATTTCCTTTGATGTGAAGGCCACACTCTTTGAGAAAAACACTTTCACCAGATTAAAGCAGGCTCCTCGTGCCACAGGTGTTAAATCTGAGACAACAACCATGTCCCCCTACAAGACACTCCTCAGTAAGCCCTTGCAGATGAGTTTAAGTTTTTTCATTAGTGTCGCAGGTAGGCTTATGAAGTTACAGTGAAAATCCCCGAGTCGCCACACTCCGGCGCCTGTTCAGGTACACAGAGGGTGAATTTAGCATGGCCAACACACCTGACCAGTACGTCTTCGGATGACGGCTATTTCTCTAATTGCAGCGACAAATTTGCCCATATTGTCTAAGGTTTTAAGTGCAGCAGTTTTAACCTGGCAGGATCCAGAATTCAGGGCATAGCATAAATAGAGGGAGGCTCCCCTCTTTGTATCAGGATTCAGTTCCCAGTCCACTATTGACAATTACTCACACCCAGGACCTTATGTCAAGATGACGGAAATTTCTACAGCAACAGTCTATGTAAATCCATTAAAAATCCCAGTGTATTCAGCTACGATTCCAGATAACAGAAATATTTTATAAGATGACACAGAAATAAACCCACGTCCATCACACTTTTCTTATCCAAAGACAGATCAAATGCAAAGGTTAGAAATACTGTATTTGTATGCACCTGACAAAATACTTGGTTCAAACTCTTCAAACTTCAAAACTGTTTTGTGACAACCTGTTATCAAAGGCTTGACTCGCATTCTAAGCTAAGGATTTTTTTTTATAAAAGAAGAAATTGCAGAACAGCTGAATTTAATTAAAGGTCAAGGATACAAAGGTTCTTCAAACATGTGATTAATTCTGATAAAGAGAGACACTGTAAACAGCAGACTGTGTGGATATACTAAATAAATCCTGTCAAGTACTGGCTTGCCATGTTGTCCTTAAATAAACTTATTAGATTTGCCTTTTACATTTTTAATATGTTCTGTGAATCATAACTGGATAGTATATTCTATTAATTCATTTTTAAAGCTGCTGTTTTTCCTTAGAAGCAGCTGAAAGCTTTGTCGGAAGTCAAATTTGCAAGTACTGCAGGATATTATGCTGCAGGTGATTGATTTGATTTTTGCGATGACTACAGGGCCAAGGATGGTTCAATGTTTTCTTCACATTAAGGCATATTCTTCAAACACCAGCATCACACACTATATTGCTATATAATCATTAGTCCACCCCAGTCCAACGCCAGCATCTCCACATCATATATAATCATTGTCCAGGAACACGAGAATACTTTGACCAGTGGAAGTATTGTGCTCAGCTGCTTTTAACGACATATTCAGAAAGTGACTGGAAAGTGTGAAAACTTGTGTGCGGCACTCACAGAACACCACTCACAAGACAAAGAAACTGACAATGTAAGAAATGGTTTATGTCCAGTGTAACCCTACCTTGTCTGTACACTCATGATGAAGTATGTGCACATTATCACACATTTACTTCACAATCTATCACAATAATCTCTTTAACCCTGTGCACTCAATATTTTCAACAGTATTTCAAACTTTAGTCTCATTTTTGGGGCAAAGGAAGACTGATGACAGCAACTGGTTAAAATCAACATTAGCAACTCAGTTCAATTTGTTCTTAAGTCTAGAATATATCAAGAGTCTGAAAGATCCAAAACATGAAACCTGCTTTTTCAGTTTACTTAGCAAAGCAAAATTATTTAATCCATTCCAATTTGATTGACTGCTCCATAAAGTAGACTCAAAAGAACTGTTCATGGGTTAAGATTCACTACACACATTTAATCCATGGGTTTATCGGCTTTTATTCAGGTACGCATACTTAAAGGAGCCGTATTTGTAACTATATATCACTTTTATCCAAACCTGTCACTTTCACATGGGGGCAACACTTGATGTTCAGGCCTTTTTCATGAGATTAGGAAGGCAGCTGAAAGATCAACCTAGCCTAGGATCAACTACTTCTCAGTTCAAAGGCAATGGCCCCAGCAATGGTTAAACCATAGACTTTGCTTTGAAGACTTGCCCTCAGGTTCATTAAACAAATCTTGGTTAGCTCTTGCGATTTTCATGTTAGAAAAATGTAATTGACTTTTGAAGTGTTGCACTAGTTATGATCAGTCTCCTTCATGCTGATATTAACTCTCACGTGGCTACAAACTTTGAACAACATGTTTAAATTTTATTTATTAGTGTCACAAGTAGGCTTACATTAACACTGCAATGAAGTTACTGTAGAAATCCCCTAGTCGCCACACTGCGGTGCCTGTTCAGGTACACTGAGATAGAATTTAGCATGGCCAATGTACTAACCAGCACGTCTTTTGGACTGTGGGAGGAAACCGGAGTACCTGGAGAAAACCCACACAGACATGGAGAGAACGTGTAGACTCTGCACCGACAGTGACCCAAACCGGGGAATTGAACCTGGGTCTCTGGCGCTGTAAGGCAGCAGTGTTGACCACTGTGCCACCGTGCCACCCTAGTGTCTTTGGGATGGGATAATTCTCTGTTGCATTGTACTTCTCTTGTGCTTAATAAAATGTTTGTAACCCCAGCCTGAAATTCCTGCTGCAGTAAAGCCTTTCAAACAAACATAAGGGGGCTGAGTTTCCCGATTTTAAGTAAATGTGGGCAGAGGTTGATGACATCAGATCTACATTCCTTTTAAATTGTCCTTGGGTTGCAGTGCTTCTGCCAAGGGGTAGACTGAGCCTGTGTCTGCAATATGCAGATGTGGTGGGGGGATATTTCCAACGCCTGCATTCATTTCTTGCATTGCAGCTTAGGCGCTCCACAAAAGCGGATGTTGGGCTGTGTGCTGGAGCCTCTCTCAGTTTGGGATGTATGGGGATGATTGCCAGTAAGAACGAAGTGGGTTTAATTCTTTTTTTAAAGAAAAGCAATGACCAACCAGAATTTTGAGTTGTAGGTCTTCCTGCCGTTCCCTGGGGTAAGCAGCTTGGAACTTTCAGACCGATCATTTCTGGGCAAAAGTTCTGCCAGGAGGCTGGCCGATGGCTGAACCATTTCAATGACCTAGCCCATCAAATTCAGCTTGTCTGCCCACAACATCGCAGAGCTGGGGTGAAAGGGAAGGGTGGACGGGTGAGGCACGCATGTGTGTGTGTGTGAGGAAACTCTCTTCTAAAGCTCCTTGTACATATTTGCAGGTAAATTCAAATACTTTCTGTTCATTGATGATTATTATGAGGTGTAGAAGATGATGAGGGCCATGGACAAAGTGGATAAAGAACAGCTGTTCCCCTCAGTTGAAAGGTCAGTCACAAGACGACTTTGGTTCAAGGTGGGGTGGCACGGTGGCACAGTGGTTAGCACTGCTGCCTCACAGTGCTAGGGACCTGGGTTCAATTCCGGCCTCAGGTGACTGTCTGTGTGGAGTCTACATGTTCTCCCCGTGTCTGCATGGGTTTCCTCTGGGTGTTCCGGTTTCCTCCCACAGTCCAAAGATTAGGTTAGGTTGAATGGCCATGCTAAATTGCCCCTTAGTGTCAGGCGGATTAGCAGGGTAAATATGTGGGTTTATGGGAATGGGCCTGGGTGGGATTGTGATCAGTGCAGATTTGATGGGCTGAATGGCCTCCTTTTGCACTGTAGGGATTCGAAGGTGAGGGGCAGGAGGTTTGAGGGTGGGGGGGGGGTTGGATGTGAGAAAAAGCTTTTTTTACTCAGAGGGTGGTGACTGTCTGGAATGCATTGTCTGGGAAGGTGATAGAGGCGGGTTGCTCCACATAAAAAGTATCAGGATGAGCACTTGGCACGTCATTACATTCAGGGCTATGGGCCAAGTGCTAGCGGATGGGATTAGCCGGCAGTTTGGGTGTTTCTAATGTGACGGTGCAGACTCGATGGGCCGAGGGGCCTTTTCTGCGCTGTATGATTCTATTATTTCAGAGTTCCTTAATATATTTAAAATGATCCAAGGGTTAACAATCCTGAATATACTGTAATCCCCTCAAGAGTACTATTCAATATTTTGACAATTCATAATTAGCTCTTGAACTGATTGATCTGAGATGATTGAATATATTATTTAGCTGATATCTGAAATACATACATTTCTGAATAAAACATCTGCTGAGGAACCCCGATCTTTCAATTTTTGTAGACCAAGATAAGCCAAGGAAATTAACTGTATCGAACGAGTAGCCCTTAAAAAGCTAACTGTAATTAAAAGCAATACAATATAAGTAATAGTGGCACGGATTTCTGTGGTGGAAGACAAAGCTCTGTAATAGGAATCTTAGATCTTTATCTCAATGCAAAGTCTGTCATCACAAAGCCAAGCTTCCATCCAGACTAGTGAGTAAATACCAAACTGATTAAAAAGTCATAGGGAAACTGATCTCCTTCCTGTCACCTAGCTTTAATAGATTGCACAAAAGGTTGAAGCAGAATGCCTGTTGTAAACAAAATGGAAAAGGCCCAAAACAAGTTTTTCCTTAGGTATAACCACAGATTTACAATAGCTGCGCTCGAACTGTTATCAGTTTTTTTTCTCTCAGTTATTGGTTTACCTCATGAATACCGCAATCCTTCAAATATGCATCTTTATTTAAAGGCTTAAAAGGATTAAATATTGTAGACAACCTACTGCACTTAACATCCAAGTATCTGGTTTCCAGATTTGCGTACAAATGAGAAATGGAGCATTTCTGACCACAATTACAAATGACGTGTTTTTTTTAAAAAACAGAATTTGTAAATTGTTAGCAACACAGAATAGATTATAAAGAAATGCTCATGCTCGAGTCTAATTCTTGTCTCACGTAACCAATGGAGAAAAAAAACTTTCAGTTTTGATTGCTCTTAGACCCAGTTCAAATCTGTCAAATGTGTTTTCGATTTGTTCCTGCTGCAGCATGTGTCAAACCAAGCTGCCATATCTTTAACCGGAGGTTGGCCGATATTTCAGAAGTCTTTTTATTATTGACATGCTAATTTCAATCATTGAAAATTTCAAACAAGGAATGGTCTCAATGTGACAATTTTAAGTCGTTTAGACATTATATTAAATGTATCAATGCAAGTAAACCTTTACGAAAGTGTAGAAAGAATATTCAAGTTTCAAACTGTTCTATTGCGAATTGGTACAGAGTGGAAACACTTCACCCATAGAAAGCTTGGAAACCAGTTGGAACCCAAAATAGAAACCCATCTGTCAGTGCAAAACAATCAAGGTCATCCAATTTTGTTTTAGAAGAATCTATATTCAAAGCATTTTCTTTCATATTAGTGGGTGGCACGGTTTAAAGTTTAAGTTGTGTCACAAGTAGGCTTACATTAACACCGCAATGAAGTTACTGTGAAAATCTCCTAGTCGCCACACTCCAGCGCCTGTTTGGGTACACTGAGGGAGAATTTAGCTTGGCCAATGCACTAACTAGCATGTCTTTCGGACTGTGGGAGGGAACCAGAGCACCTGGAGGAAACCCACACAGACATGGGGAAAATGTGTAGACTCCGCACAGACAGTGACCCAGGTCAGGAATTGAAACCGGGTCCCTGATGCTGTGAGACAGCATTGCTAACCACTGTACCACTGTGCTGTCCCTCACAATGGCACAGTGGTTAGCACTGCTGACTCATAGCACCAGGGACCCAGTTTCAATTCCTGACCTGGGTCACTGTCTGCATATTCTTCCCATGTTTGGGTGAGTTGCCTCTGGGTGCTCCGGTTTCCTTCCACAGTCCAAGGTGTGCAGGTTGGATGGATTGGCCATGGTAAACTGCCCCTTAGGGTGCAAAGATGTGTAAGTTAGGGGGATTCATGGGGTAAATACTTGGGGCTACTGGGTAGTGCCTAGGTGGGATGCCCTGTCTCTGTCAGTGTAGACTCGATGGGACAAATGACCTCCTTCTGCACTGCAGGGATTCTATTTTACAAAATGCCCCTTTTGCTCCAATAATTTAAGACGACAGGAGAAGGGATTGGCAATGGCAATTGGTACAATGAAACAATTAACCTGTGCCTTTACAGCAAATCAGGCAGCACGTGAGGCCATTTGATTCATTGTAACTGTACTGGCTGTTTGATAGTTACAGTAAGAGTTTTAACAACACCAGGTTAAAGTCCAACAGGTTTATTTGGTAGCAAATGCCATTAGCTTTCGGAACGCTGCTCCTTCGTCAGATGGATATCTTGTATCCGACCCCTCAAAGTATTTATTCAACTCTCTTTTGAATATTGAATTGGAATCTACAACCCTTTCAGGCAGTGCATCCCAGATCACAACAACTGGTTTTGCCTTTAATTCTTATGCCTTCCTCAAATATCTGTCCTTTGGTGACTCACCCTGCTTCCACTGGAAACAGTTTCTCTTTAGTTACTCCTTTCAAACCATTCATTATTTTGAATATCTCTATCAAATCTCCTTTTAACTTGCCCACCTCATAATGCACAGATTTTTGCATTGAGGTGTCTTCCCTATTTCCAAGTGACTGTCCTTGTCTTAAAATTCTGAAGTGTGTTACTATAAGGTCCAACATGTAGACAAGTTCCACTTTCTTGCAGTTTTTTTAAAAATGAGGGAGGAATTTATGTGCCAGAATATCCAGACATTTTGTCATCTGGTTGGCCTGCATAACCCGAGCTTTAACCGATGTTCTGTGTTGTGCTAATTCTGGACATTTCTGTTCACTGTCTTCAATTTTTAAGGATCAGGAGGAAAAAAAAACAGGCAAGACACAAATCTCTCAAACTATTAACTAGCTGTGAATGCAAGTCCTTAGCACATGGACGGCGTATCACATTCACAAAGCAAAAGATCTTGGAGTAACTATTGCATACGTGTCCGCAACATTCCCCTCGCCTTTACAAAACATTCCTGCCCCTTTTAGCAAAACATCCCTTGATGTTGAGTAAAAAGATGTCAGACAGAAAGCATCTGTCCCAGAGCTAAGCTGAGTGAATGAGGACAGGCAAACTTTCCAGGACACCCATGAAATTAAATAGGATCAGTCTAAATTACTGGCTGCTGATGACTGCTGAAGCACAGGATCAGCCGCTAACCAGACCACTCAGAGTCTAAAATAATCACAAGCATCGACCACTAACCAGACCACTCAAAGTCCAAAATAATCACAATCAGTCATGCATGATAAACAACTAATGTAAGACTCTTTTAGGCATGCAGCCTGACTATGGGCCAATGAGTTGAATAACCCAGACAAACTATCTGGAATACATTCAAATATACCCCAAAACTACAAGTCATTTGTTTACAGCAGTCTAAAAATTAAAATATCTACTGTTATCTTCTTGATTAATAAGGGGATCAGGGGTTATGGGGAAAAGGCAGGAGAATGGGGATAAGAAAAAAAATCAGCCATGATTGAATGGCAGAGAAGACTCAATGGGCCGAGTGCCCTAATTCTGCTCCTATGTCTTATGGTTTAATAGCCAAAAAGTTAATTGTTCAGTGGTTTTTTTTGGGTCTTCATTTGAACATAGCAAGCATTTGGAAAAGATAAATTTATTTCGAATACTGGAAAGGACCCATTTCAAACTTCTGCCCCGCAGCTCCTGGATCCTTTAGGTATGGTACAACAGTAAAAACTAAAAGCAAATAGGTTGTAGAGTTTTATAATAATGTTAGTAGAATACTGGTACTTGATTCAGAGAGTCAACTTTTCTAGCACTTGAGTTATTTACATTTATGTCTATTCGCTTTATTAATGACATGTCAAATAGGCAGGTTATCTCGGGGTATCCCTGCTCCATCACCATTCCTTTTAATGCTGTGCACCCTGAGAATGTGATGTCAAATGGCCAGACTTCCAGATACATCACAAAAACCCCTAAGCTGACACCAATGTTTGATAAAAGCAGCTGAAGACCAAAACCTTTGAAGTCAATCTGCAAATCCAACCTACTTATTTAGCTAGCAGACAATTCAAAGCTGAATTACAACATTGCTGGAGACATACTGTAGACAATCTTGGTGAATGGAGAATCCTCTTCATCTGGTAAATATATACAAAGCACCGGCTATCAAGTCAGGTGTCAGCATTAGGGCTTTTCCTCCCCCATGTTTACAAATAAAAGGGCTCGTGGGATATGAAAGGCTAACCACACATCTTAGGTTTGAATGGGATCTTTCAGAATGTGAAAGGCTATTGCACAGAGCGACACATTTAGTAGCTTTACGCAGGAATCTACACTTTTTTAAGCAGCAAAACGGAGTTCTTTTTAAAGTGTAACTTCCCCCTTTATATTCTAACTGTGCATAAAATAAAACATGTTTCACTTTTACTCATGAAAACATAGTCCTTACAAATACTAACAGAAATTAACTAAATTGACACCCAACTTTAACCTCAATTTTAAGATTGTCTCTCTGTAAATATGATCCATTTTTCCTCACATTGTAACCCAGGATCTGACTTTGTACACATCAGAGGTTGAATTGTATATCCAAGTAGATGGCAAGAAAGAAAATTATTTATCAAACTGGACTTAAAGCAGCGTTTAAAAAAAAAATCTGAACGCATTGAAGGAGATTTATAATTACTGGTTGTGCTGATATCTCTAAAATCAGTGCGGATAATTTTAAGTTTTACTATCGCAGATGACTCAACTAATTCTGGGCCCAGTGCAGACATGTGAGAGCTAATGGCAAGGCACGAGTTTGGTAAGCAGACTGGAAAATGATTACAAAGAATAATAAAGGGGTAGCAGTGACCTAATGGTGGAATTCAAAGTGAGGGATGGGGTGTGGCCAGGATTCAGCACAAGCTGGGGCAGGTCAGAAGATATCTTGATTTGACAAGCATCTGCTGCTGTTTATTTTAGGTCAGGAACTTAAGAAGTCCATTTTAGAAAACAAAATTCTTGAGACAGCCTGCTCAACTTGAAAGGTATACTCACAGGAAGTAAATTTCCTCAGTGCTCCTCCCGCTCTGTTGCCATAACTTTGGTAGAAAAGCCATTTGTGCAGGTTAATGGAGTTTTTATCACGCTTCCAGCCAAGTTATGGCAGCAAAACAGGAAAACCTGAGGAAGTTCATCCACATTGCTTTCAAATTTCAAGGAAAATGTGTCGAGAAGCGACACTGAGGCTCTAAAATTCCATGGCTGGTGCATACATAGAACATACAGCACAGAACTAGCCCAGAGTGGTATTTATGCTCCATTTGAACCTCCATTCATCCTTCCTAATCAACCGGAATTCTCTCTCTATCTGCATAACCCTCTAATTCTTTCTCCTTCATGTGGTTATTTGGCTTCCCTTAAGTGTATCTAAGCCAATTGCCTCAACCACTCCTGGCAGTAGCAAGTTCTGCATTCTAACCACTCCCTGAGTAAATACATTTCTTCTGAATTCCTTATCTGATTTCTCATTGACTCGGTTTTGTTTTTGATGCCTCTCGTTCACTCTTTCCCAAAAGTGGAAATACTTTGGCAGGGCTGTTCGGTGGCGAGGGGACCAAATGGAAACCTCGAGCGCACACTTCCTGGGAAACAAAAGCAGGGAAGCTATTTTCCCAGAGTGGATTCCTGATTGCCCGCTTCCAGTCTAATAAGAGGGTTGACAACTTTGACGCCTCAGCAGCCAGACTAGGAGAGTTGGACCATGCTGAGGCAGGTAGGGGAAAGCAAGGGCATCTCAAAATGGAGTTACCCTTGGAAGGGTGAAAATAATTATTATTTCTTTTAAGAGGGACTAACCTAGCAGGCCCTTCCAGCAGCAGCAATTGTGGCATGCGTGGCCTTTGCTGCCAGCTGCCCCCATTTTGAGAGATGGCACCTCTGGCTCTGATGACATCCCAGACTGAGACAGAGAGATTGCATTCATTGAGGTAGCAGAACTCCCAACAGGGCAGGGCCGTATGGCTGCCGGCAAAATTCTGGCAAGCACATTGAATGGCCGTTATTTGGGGTCTTGCATATACAGATTGTGGAGTTTGTCTGTGTGGAGTTTGCACATTCTCCTCGTGTCTGCGTGGGTTTCCTCCGGGTGCTCCGGTTTCCGCCCACAGTCCAAGGATGTGCAGGTTAGATTGATTGGCCAAACTAAAATTGCCCTTAGTGTCCTGGGATGCGTAGGTTAGAGGGATTAGGGTGTAAATATGTAGGGATATGGGGGTAGGGCCTAGGTGGGATTGTGGTCGGTGCAGACTCGATGGGCCGAATGGCCTCTTTCTGCACTGTAGGGTTTCTAAGATTCTTTCTAAGATTGGCTGCCCACTGCCTTGCAGCAGACAGTCGATCCACAATGCAGCTCAACTTGTCGAAATTCCTGTTCCCACCTCACCTCATCTGGCGGTTGGGAAAATCCTGCCCTCTTGTCTATTCTGTCGAAACCTTCTGGAATTTTAAAAACGTATACCCCCTCAACCTTCTCTATTCGAGATCAACCTATTCACCCTTTCCTGATAAGCGTGACTTTACATTTCAGGGATCACCCTTGTAAAGCTTTTTGTACTTCGTGTAATACAAAATTAATAAAACCAGGAGTGTACATGGTGCTCCAAGTGGTTGACTCTCAACTGCCCTCGGGCAACTAGGGATGGGCAATAAATGCTGGCCCAGTCAGTGATGCCCATGTCCCACGAATTAATAAAAAAGTGTAGTCAAGGCTTTATACAAAGTTAGTATAATGCCTCCACTTTTCAAATTCTATCCCTCCAAAACTAAACCCTAGTGTTTGGTTTACTTTTTTCAAATGGCTGCACAAGGATCATATCTCCTGGCGGCCTACAACTCTGGCATCACCGGAGCTTCCTGGTCAGCAAGAGGTCGCTTCATTTTTATGGAGCTGGTAGGGGCAAATGATACTTGGGGAACACCTTTGACACCTCCTACCCGTTACATCAGGAAGCGGAAATGGCCACTTATCTGTGGTTGAGGGCTAGCTGCCTGGATTAGCCCATCATCGCAACCACTTCTCCAATCCAGAAAACAATTTTTGTTAGGGCCACTGGTCGGTTATTTGCTTGATAAGTCGTGGGTTGCCCCTGCAAATCAGAATGGAAACTGATCAAAACGTTGAAGCCCCAAAAAGGATTGGACGCTGGTTGTCTCCTTTGGGAGCTCTGCTGAAATAATGACTGGAGAGGGACAGAAACTCTGGGCCTGCAAACTCAAAAGACAATTGCTCTCACTTTACTCCGTATACTGGAAAAAAGTGACACCAACAAGATAGTTAAAAATAATTGCACCCCTTTTTAAAAAATGCTTTAACTGATTTGCCTTAAAAACATGACATTAGGTTTCAAGGCCATTATCTCAGCATGACAAATGTTACACTATGGGCGGGATTTTCCAGCTACGCTTGCCCCAAGTCCGGAAAATCCTGCCCAAGGTCAACAGTCAATAGACCTTTGCATGGTCAGTGTCCTGCCTGCTACGATTCCCGTGGCATGTGGGATGGGAAAATTTTGCCCAATGTCTTAGTAAACCTTAAAACAGAACTACCTAAAAGAACACTTAAAAACGTGTTAAAGAAACTGGATGGCACACAATGGGAGCCAATACTGCAAAGGCAACTATCATGTAACCATTATCTAACTATTATTTGCTCTGTAAAGGAAGGTTGATCTTTTAAAAAAAAATTTGCGTCCCTTTGATTCCCCTCCAATTGTTCATTTCCAAGGGCCAGTAGTTTAAATGGAGTTGATATGCCCCAAAACAGCCAGGGCCGAGAGAGAACAGAAATGCTCAAACGGCAGTCAGTAGCCCTTTTACAGAGACAGGTACCTGGAGTACCGCTCCCTGTGATCTCCTAGTGCATCATTATGTGCTGGGTGCCCGCAAACTATGCTGATTAGTTAAGCTCACGGTATAGGGCAAGGTCAGCACAGAGCATTTGATGAGCAGAGATTTTGGCACCACTGCACCGGGACCATATTATTAGTCCAATGTGTCGGAACATGTGAATGTTTCTTTTCTAAGTTAAAAGGCTACAATTATCTGTTTTACTGCAGGTGAGACTAGTCATTTAAAAATTGTTTCCAGTTTACGTGATATTGAAACAAACATCAATACCCTGAAAATAAAGTTATTCA
Source organism: Mustelus asterias (assembly GCF_964213995.1). Classification (NCBI taxonomy): domain Eukaryota; kingdom Metazoa; phylum Chordata; class Chondrichthyes; order Carcharhiniformes; family Triakidae; genus Mustelus; species Mustelus asterias. The sequence goes on along the minus strand of NC_135803.1, from coordinate 129,355,182 downwards.
AAATATGCCTAAGGTGTTGCTTTGTTACTGGATTAATGCTAAACCACAAAAATAAACGTACAACGCAAAGTTTTAAATAAAAATGATTTCAGATATTCGACTCAGCTTGTCTAAATTTCCCTTCTCCAAATCTCTTATTATGATTTTAATTTTTTTTTCTCCAATATAACCTCAACCAATCTCTCTCCTCCAACATTCTCTTGAGAAGTAAACCTCGAAAACATGGTTAGCAAATGAAACTATTGCAACAGAGGTTACAAGAGTGCAGGAAGAGAGCATGTGGTCAGTCGCATAGGATGCAATTTGAGACTTTGATGAGGACCGTTTCAATACTATGGCAGGGCATAAACTTGATTGGAGAGGTTCAAACACAGAGTTTCGAGAAAGATGGTCCTGGATGGGGCGGTACGGTGGCACAGTGGTTAGCACTGCTGCCTCACAGCACCAGTGGCCCAGGTTCAATCCCTGGCTTGGGTCACTGTCTGTGCGGAGTCTGCACGTTCTCCCCACGTCTGCATGGATTTCCTCCAGGTACTCCAGTTTATTCCCACAGAGCTAAAGACGTGCTGGTTAGGTGCATTGGTCATGCCAAATTCTCCTTCAGTGTACCCGAACAGGCGCTGGAGTGTGGCGACCGGGGGATTTTCACAGCAACTTCATTGCAATGTTAATGTAAGCCTACTTGTGACACTAATAAACAAACTTTAAACTTTTGGCAGCATTTGGGAGACTTGCAACATGTTCAATGGTTTGAGTGGACAGGGACATTGAAGATACTATGGTAGTTCATTACAGCCAGAATAATTTGTGATGGATTCATTGTTGAAACAGTCTGGTAGTGGAAAAATGAAATCTACCAATTAATAGAATTGTTCTGATTTCATGATAAAGTGTTAGGAAGTTTGCAAACCACCTTGAATTTTACAGTTTAAATACTGACAATGCAAACTGCAACACAATGCAAGTGATTTTAAAACGCATGATGTGGTCCACCTGAGTTATCTGGAGGCTATCCAAAATATCCACAAATGTTCTTTAGAAAGAATGAATATGAATGACTGAGCCACTTAACCAGTTAGTATCAGGAAGTGGCCATCCTGGAGTGTAAAATCAAACCATAGCTGTAAACAGTTACTGAAGCCAGAAAAGGAGACAACTGGAGAGAAAATTTACAACTCAGCAGTAGTGAAAAGTGGTCCATGAAGTAAAGAGGTTTATGCGATTTAATTATTTCTCACAAATGTGGCTTTTACAGCTTGAGGTGGCTTATGATTTGATAAAGTGCCAAGTGTAATTGTGTAATTTTAATTTTGGTGAAGACAGACCTTGCATGTGTAGAGCACCTTTCACAACCTTCCAGGACATGCCAAAGCATTTTACAGCCAATTAAGAACTTTTTAAGTGTAGTTATTGTTGAAATGTAGGAATGTAGGTAAATGTTACCTGGATGACTGCTTTATCAACTAGAGCTAGTGTAAACTTGCATATTCCTTTTTGTGATTTTGTAAGATTTGCTTATAGTAGTAAGATATTGATTCTCAAAATGCGGACTTAAAAAAAATCATCAACTGTTCACACTTTTATTTGGAATCACGAGCTTTCGGAGCGCTGCTCCTTCATCAGGTGAGTCTGATGAAGAAGCAGCGGTCTGAAACCTTGTGATTCCAAATAAACCTGTTGGACTTTAACCTGGTGTTGTGAGACGTCTTGCTGTGCACATTCATGAGGTACTATAGAAAGATGCTCACCATAAATAATTGCAAAATAATAGCCTTTCATGAAGCCAGAATAGCTGATGAATTAAAGCATCGCTTAACAGCAACTGAAAACGGAATTACGCGAGGGGCTGATCTGAACATGGTTCTGAATATGGTTTTACATGTAAAGGTTTGGATGAGTTTTGCAAGCACAGCCGAGAACATAAAGCTATCCTGCCACAAATCATGTTTGCTGAGAGGTCTGTTACAACCCACCAAAAAGGGAAAAATCAAAACAAAAAAGCACATTCCTGTAAGGTAATGTTGTTTCCTTAACCCAAAAGAGAAAATGCTGGAAAATCTCAGCAGGTCTGGCAGCCTTTGCAAGGAGAGAAAAGAGCTGATGTTTCAAGTCCAGACGACCCTTTGTCAAAGCACAAATTCATTGAGCTTTGACAAAGCGTCACCTGGATTCGAAACGTCAGCTCTTTTCTCTCCTTACAGATGCTGCCAGACCTGCTGAGATTTTCCAGCATTTTCTCTTTTGGTTTCAGATTCTAGCATCTGCCGTAATTTGCTTTTATCCAATGTCGTTTCCTTATTTTGCACATTACTTTAAAGAATTTCTTGCCAAAGTGAAAACAGAATATTTTAGTCGGCCAACTATTAAGGCTACAATTAAAATATTGGATCAGAATTAATTTTGGCATTCGTTAAATATAGTTAAATGTACAGTGCCAAGTTGTACTTATTGAGAGATAACTATAAATTGGTCACAGTTGTCACCATAGGCCATTTCAAAGAGTCATGATTACAGCTCAAAAGAAATCAGCCAGTGACTATGCATCTTAGGAAACCATCACTCAGATGGCCAGGAGCTGTAAACCAATGAAATTTAATGGCTTCATTATTTCTGTAAAATAAAAATAAAAATCGGTGCGTAAAGGTTACAAACCCAGGGCAGGATGGTACAGCAGGTCTATCGTTCAAAGACTATTTCCCCAGGTGGATGGAGCTATTACAAGGGGGCATAACTATAGGGTTCATGGTGGGAGATATAGGAAGGATATCAGAGGTAGGTTCATTACGCAGAGAGTGGTTGGGGTGTGGAATGGACTGCCTGCAGTGATAGTGGAGTCAGACACTTTAGGAACATTTAAGAGGTTATTGGATAGGCACATGGAGCACACCAGGATGATAGGGAGTGGGATAGCTTGATCCTGGTTTCAGATAAAGCTCGGCACAACATCGTGGTGTGCTGTACTGTTCTATGTTCTATGTAAATGTTGTCCTTTTACTTCAGGCCTGGATTCATATTGAATCTGCCAGTCCAGAAAATGTGTATTTTCCAATATTTAACATAGAAATAAGTGTGAGGTTATTCACTTTGGAAGCAAAAACAAGAAGGCAGATTACTACCTGTATGGCTGTAATAGGATTGGAAGAAGTGTATTGAGATGGATAGAAAACTGGTTGACAGAGAGGAAACAAAAAGTAGGAATTAATGGGTGCTTTTCAAATTGGCAGATAGGAGCAGGAAGAGACCATTTGGCCCTTCGAGCCTGCTCTGCCATTCATTACAATCATGGCTTATCATCCAACTCAACAGCTTAATCCTACTTTTCCCCATAACCTTTGATCCCATTTGCCCCAAGTGCTATATCCAGCCGCTTCTTGAATACATTCAATGTTTTGGCATCAACTACTTCCTGTGGTAATGAATTCCACAGGCTCACCACTCTTTGGGTGAAGAAATGTCTCCTCACCTCCGTCCTAAATGGTCTACCCTGAATCCTCAGGCTGTGACCCCTGGTTCTGAACTCCCCACCATCGGGAACATCCTCCCTGCATCTATCCTGTCTAAACCTGTTAGAATTTTATATGTCTCTATGAGATCCCCCCTCATTCGTCTGAACTCCAGGAAAAGTAATCCTAACCTAGTCAATCTCTCCTCATACATCAGTCCCGCCATTCCCAGAATCAACCCGGTAAACCTTCGCTGCACTCTCTCGAGAGCAAGAACATCCTTCCTCACAAAAGGAGACCAAAACTGCACACAATACTCTAGGTGTAGTCTCACCAAGACCTTGTATAATTGCAACAACACATCCCTGCTCCTGTACTTGAAACCTCTCGCCATGAAGGCCAACATGCTATTTGCCTTCCTTACTGCCTGCTGCACCTGCATGCTTACCTTCAGTGACTGATGCGCAAGGACTCCCAGGTCCCACTGCACATTCCCCTCTCCCAATTTACAGCCATACAGGTAGTAATCTGCCTTCTTGTTTTTGCTTCCAAAGTGAATAACCTCACACTTATCCAAATTATACTGCATCTGCTATTGATTAGCCCACTCACCCAACCTGTCCAGATCATTCTGAAGGATCTCTTCATCCTCGTCACAGTTCACCCTCCCACCCAACTTGGTATCATCTGCAAACTTTGAGATGTTACATTTTGTTCCCTCATCCAAATCATTAATATATATATTGTGAATAGCTGGGGTCCGATCCTTGTGGCACCCCACTAGTTACTGCCTGCCAATTTGAAAAGCACCCATTAATTCCTACTTTTTGTTTCCTCTCTGTCAACCAGTTTTCTATCCATCTCAATACACTTCTTCCAATCCTATGCGCTTTAATCTTGCACGATAATCTCTTGTGCGGGACTTTGTCAAACGCTTTCTGAAAGTCCAAATATACCACATCTACTGGTTCCCCCTTGTCAACTCTACTAGTTACATCTTCAAAGAATTCCAACAGATTTGTCAAGCATGATTTCCCCTTCACCAATCCATGCTGACTCTGTCCGATCCTGCTACTGCTTTCTAAATGCTCTGGTATAAAGTCCTTGATAAAGGATTCAAGAATCTTCCTCATTGGTGGTGGGTGAGTGGAATCGGCTGACGTCGGTGGTGGTGGAGGCAAACTCGTTGGGGTCTTTTAAGAGACTTCTGGATGAGTACATGGGATTTAATGGGATTGAGGGCTATAGATAGGCCTAGAGGTGGGGATGTGATCGGCGCAACTTGTGGGCCGAAGGGCCTGTTTGTGCTGTGACTTTCTATGTTCTATGTTCTATGTTCTATTACCGATGTTAAGCATACTGGGTCTATAATTCCCTGTTTTCTCTTTTAAAATATATGCATTTCATTAGTTGCCTAAAACAAACAAATATGATTAGTTGAAACAATATAAATAGCATATGAAAAAGTGGTTCAAAAGATAAGAACTGAAGATTCTATTTTTAACTAGGTTCAGATAACTAAAACTCATCTCTGCACTTCTAACTTAATCAATAGGCTACACCTAAAGTTGGATACCTTTTCGCTTAATTGTCATCAATTTCCGTTTTCGAGAATATAAATTAATGTATAGTTCATAATCCATTCAGATAAAATATATAGCAAATTAATAGTTTAGACAATACATGAACAGTTAAATATAGTTATCATAGTGGGTGAATTGTCTCGAATCTAAGCCTTCTTGCTGTATCTCTAAGGTACAAGAGTGGGAACGGGGGAAATTGCTAGCAGGTGACTCATAAAATACAAGCCAGATTATCCTGGTTACAAACCCAAACAAACATGATTGTGTTTGAGGAGAGCAGAACAGTGAATCGAATCTGAAAAACGCACATATGGTTCAAAAAGTATACAAGCAATTTTTCCAGAATTCTTGCACTATATAAGACCTTCCCTGTTGTACCATTATAGGGAAATGGCAAGGTTTCCAAGTCAATATTGGCAGGAGAGATGAAGTAGCCTTTTCTCTGTATTTAGTACCCTATGTGTTGGGGGCAGAAAGTCAAGTTCTAGCTGTTGGAAAGCTTTCTACCTCAGCCAGGTTGAAATGGTGAGTTGAGGAACTACCTCATCTCTGCCCTATTTGGAGTTGCATCAGTAGGTCCAGAATCTCACCCCTTTGTTCCAGGACTTGTTTCCACATTCATACTATTATGCTCCAACTGTAACAGATCAGGCCACATTGGCCTGATTCTGGCATTCCAGCTTATGACTATGAGGCCAGCAATGCTGTGTATAGTTTTAGAAACAGAAGCATAAAAAATAGAAGCAGCAGTAGGCCATTCAGCCCTTCAAGCCTGCCCCACCATTCATTTTGATCATCAAAATCAATATCCTAATTCCCCCCTTCCCCTCATTTCCCTTGATCCCTTTAGCCCCAAGAGCTACAGAAAGGTGGATGAATGCCTCAAAGTCAGAACCATTATATGGTACATAATGATTCAAAGAATCGTTGACCCTTCTGGATTTTGTATGAAGTTTCAGGATACTGAACAATGTAAGAAAGGAACATGGGGGCGATTCTCCCAGCCAGCGCAGCGGGCCGGGAGACTTAAGCGGAGGCGTTTAGCGGCTTCCCATTGGGCACCACAGCTCCCGCGCGTCTCCGCCCGCTGGATTTCTGGCATCATCAGCCCCACGCTGGATATCAGCGTGGAGCTGAATAAATTATTTAAATGTTCATTGACATACGATTAGTGGGCCCCGGACTGAAGTCTCCGGGCCCGCTAGCATTTCCCCGCCACCCCGGCCAGGGGTGTTCCATTCCAGCGGGGTTTTCAATACCTCCTCACTAGTGGGGAGCTGATGGCCAGACCCTGCTGGAGTGCTTCCCAGGCGATCAGGGGTAATGGGGGGGTTGCCAGCCTGGCCCTCCAGCACTGCCCAAGGGGCAAATTGGCAATGCCCGGGGGTAACTTGGTACAGCCCACCGAGCATTGGGCAATGCCAAGGGGGTGAAGCCAGAGGGGGAGGGGCCTCTGGCAGGGGAAGATCAGTGGGTGTGGGGGATTCCACTCCCACTCTGCATAGGGATCGTAGGCAGAGGGAGGGAGGCCAGCGATCGGGGGCTGCGCATTGGAATGGTGGAGGGGGGGGTGTCGAGGCTGCCGGGGTTGGGGGGGGAGGTGGGTAGTTTGGGAGCCCAGTGATTGCGGCTGGGGGTGGAGGGGTCATACAGCCAGCCATGCAGGGTCATGGGGCAATTGAGCTGGCCAGCGATCGCGAAGCCGACAGTACAGGACCATTGCGCATGCGCCAATCTCAGCGCTGACAGATTGGCGCATGCACGGTGGCCCATTCAGCACTATGCTGCCGGCCTCTCTAGTGAGAATAGGCCCCGTCCACTGATTTTTAGCGTGATTCACGCTATGCCTCTCTGTGATGCACAGTCTGGGAGATTCATTTTGAAAAAAACAGCTAGAGTTACTCCAGGTTTTACATGAATTCGGCACTTAGAATTTTTTCGAGAGAATTCACCCCTTTTCTTTTTAACTCATTCAGTTACTTTGAAGCAGTGGTCTGATTGTTTTTTAGTAGCATGTTCTTTAAAGTTAACTCCTATTAAAGCTGTTAGACCTTTTGAAGCTTTTTGTCAGCTTTTCTGCAGTTTGCCATCTGTTGTCTGAAATGCACATGGCCAAAAGAAGAGTTGACTGGTGCACATGGACACCCAGGTCCCGCTGCACACTCCCCTCTCCCAATTTGCAGCATTCAGGTAGTAATCTGCCTTCTTGTTTTTGCTTCCAAAGTGAATAACCGCACACTTACCCAAGTTATACTGCATCTGCTATTGATTAGCCCACTCACCCCACCTGTCCAGATCATTCTGAAGGATCTCTTCATCCTCGTTACAGTTCACCCTCCCACCCAACTTGGTATCGTCTGCAAATTCTGAGATGTTGTTACATTTTGTTCCCTCATCCAAATCATTAACATATATTGTGAATAGCTGGGGTCCCAGCACCGATTCCTGTGGCACCCCACTAGTTACTGCCTGCCAATGTGAAAAGCACCCATTAATTCCTACTCTTTGTTTCCTCTCTGCTAACCAGTTTTCTATCAGTGAATAACCTTTGTGGGTGAACAATTTATACTTTTTTTTGAAAGGGCATTTTAATTTTTCTGAGGATTGAAGTTTTCAATGGAGAAAAAGTCCCAATTGGTACATCTTTGGAAAACATTACGCAACATATCTGATTGAAATCACTTCAGCACAATTTCTTCCAATTTGTTTTAGTTAGAAAGCTTCCAAAGTTGAAATTATGGTTTGTGAATGACATTTCGCTTAAAAGCTGTAACATAGACTCATGTCCTCTGGTCTTTTCTAATCAGACTAATTGAAACAACCTGGACACATTGGCAGAATTAATCATTTTTTTCATTATTGTAAAGATTTCAAATAAATTTCCTTGAAGTTTACATTTTTCTGGATTACGGTTGGCACAGTGGTTAGCACTGCTGCCTCACAGCGCCGGGGGCCCAGGTTTGATTCCTGGTTTCGGTCACTGTCTGTGCAGAGTCTGCACGTTCTCCCCGTGTGTGTGTGGGTTTCCTCCGGGTACTCCGGTTTCCTTCCACAGTCCAAAAGTGCTGGTTAGGTGCACTGGCCATGCTAAATTCTCCCTCAGTGTACCTGAACAGGTGCTGGAGTGTGGCGACTAGGGGATTTTCACAGTAACTTCATTGCAGTGCTAGTGTAAGACTACTTGTGACACTAGTAAATAAACTTGTATTAACTCTTTAAATCTATTGTGATCATTAAGCCAGGTAGCCATTTTTTTAGTCCCAACCTATCACCCATTATCAGAAGCTTCCAGTTAGGACCACCTATTCTGATGTGACATTAACGTGCAGGGCTCTCAATTGCCTAGTGGGGGGACTCCAATTCCCAAATGCCAAAGCTTTTTTTAATTCCACTTCTATCAGTGACCCACAGTGGCTGGTCAATCATCAAGAGACCAATTTTGTTGAAGTGTGGATAATAAAATAACTTCTGTTGATTTTTGTCTTCTAACAGCCAAACACCTCTTGGATTACTGCACACCTGCCTGGTTCAAGTGTCAGATTACCAGGTTTCTCAAAGGGTTGGCTTTGTCCTGAACCTGCATTGAGTGACGTATCATCTGGGAGCCACCTCTACCCAATAGAGATTTTGCTCAACTCTGCTTTTGCCTATGTGATTGACACTATTTAGTAATCTGAGCATTTGTGGATTCCATTCCATCATTTTAATCTCCTCAGGGTATGACCTGCTTACATACTCCCTGATCCCAAAAGGTTATCACGCAAAACTGCAGAATATTTATCCATCCTTGGCAAGCTACATCAGAAAAGAACCTTCCATCAAACCCTCCTTCCCTGGCTTTACCTAATATCTTTCTGAAGTATCTAATCGTTTTTGATTGAATTGTTTTTGTGGGAGACTTCCACATTCTACTCTACAGAAATGTTTCTTCCAATCTCATGAGTTTCATTAATTTTCAATCTGTCCTTTGTCTATCTATACAGACAGTCACAGTCAACCAGGCTACTTCCAGCCACATAGTATCTACCCTAGCGGCTATGGTATAACTCGCATGAAAAATCAAAAAGACAACAAACATATTTATGCCTCCAGGACGTTCCAAGAAGCGTTACAACTAATAATAACATGGGAACAAGAATAGACCATTTAGTCCCTTGCACTTTTTCCACCATTCAATATGTTCATAGCTGCTCTGCAATATAATTACACATACTTTTGCCCCATATCCCTTAATACCTTGGGCTAATAAAATTCTACCAGCCTCAGGTTGAAAAATTACAATTGATCTAGCATCAACTGCTGTTTGTAGTGACAGATTATGTTTAAAGTATGGGGCTGGATCTTGAGCCTGCACTTATCGGCAAGATTGTGATTTCTCATTTTGTCCACCCCTCGCCAGTGACGTAATCAGGTCCATGCCGTAATTTTAATAGATTTCAATAAATTTAAATATTTATTTAGTCCGCTTGCCAAATTATCCCCCCCCCACCCCTCACTAAATATTCATATAAGAATATAAGAACACAAGAACTAGGAGCAGGAGAAGGCCATCTGGCCCCTCGAGCCAGTTCTGCCATTCAATAAGATCATGGCTGATCTTTGCGTGGACTCAGCTCCACTTAGCCGCCCGCGCACCATAACCATTAATTCCTTTACTGTTCAAAGATTTATCTATCCTTGCCTTGAAAACATCCAATGAGGTAGCCTCAACTGGGCAGAGAATTCCACAGATTCACAACCCTTTGGGTGAAGGAGTCCCTCCTCAATTCAGTCCTAAATCTGCTCCCCTTTATTTTGAGGCTATGCCCCCTAGTTCTAGTTTCACCTGCCAGTGGAAACAACTTCCCTGCTTCTATTTTATCTATTCCCTGCATAATCTTATATGTTTCTAAAAGATCTCCTCTCATTCTTCTTGATGCTTGGAATTAAGCTGAATTTATATTTCTGCTGGTATCTTTGCCTACACAGCAGTGACTATGGGCTGATCTTACCAGGGTTTAGCAAAGTGTCAGTTCTGGTGAGAAATCAGCGAGGTCAGGCAGGTTTGGCCAAACGTAAACCTGTCAAGGGAATCCCTCCCAGGGCGCAACGGTCAGTATAGCCCCCGGGGGAAAGGGAGATGGCTGGGCACTGCCAACCTGTGCTGGGATGAGCCCTAGGGGGAGCCTCATTGGGGGTTTATCCATTTGAGGTGGTGGGGCAGTGGGCATTGAGGGGGGATGCAAGTGCTGGCAATGATGGGGAGGGGTGATGGAGATACGAATGCCAGCGATGATCACAGGGGAGGGAGGATGGTATGCTTCGTGCTCTGATCGGGGTGCCTTTTAAAGCTGGTGCCCCAATCTCAGTGCAGCTGGTCTTGCCAGCTGTAAGAGTCCCTGCCTCACCACGTGGTGGTGTAAACCACACCCACTCTTTCTTTCTCCCAGACCGAGGGGCTCAAAATCTGGAGAGTAAACTGGCCAGTGGAGTTGAAGAGTTTCTCATCAGAACTGACACTTTGCTAAACCCTGGTAAGATCAGCCCATAGTCACTGCTGTGTAGGCAAAGATACCAGCAGAAATATAAATTCAGCTTAATTCCAAGCAGACTTTAAAAATAGTGCATGTGATGAAAAAGGTGATTTAATTTCATTCATTTATTTCAGAATCCATTAAGGAATAGAACATCTGAGAAGAAACTACTTTAAACCTCTTTCTGACCACTTAGAACATGTGTAGCTAGGCTGAATGCCAAACATAACTCTGACGGTAGTAATATTTGAACAGTGCAAGAGCAATTTTTGTTGAAGTGTGTTTTTTCTCGCTTTATGGAGCTGACTTTGAAATTCAGCTATATTTGAGATTTATTTTTAAATAAAGTGAACACGCATATTTAAAAAAAATCTACAGACATTGGAAAATGCATATTAAAATTTGATGAGGATACCATGAATGTTATCTCATTATAAACAAATATCCATTGTGGTGAGAGCGATTTCATTTATATGGGCATGGCATTACCCTAGTACAGAGAGGAAACAGTTAAAGTTTAAAGTTTATTTATTTTGTCACAGGTAAGCTTACATTAACACTGCAATGAAGTTATTGTGAAAATCCCCTAGTCGCCACGCTCTGGCACCTGTTTGGGTACACCGAGGGAGAATTTAGCATGGCCGACGCACCTAACCAGTACATCTTTCAGACCGCAGGAGGGAACCGGAGCACCCGGAGGAAACCCACGCAGACTCGGGGAGAACATGCAGACTCCACACAGACAGCGACCCAAGCCAGGAATCGACACCAGGTCCCTGGAGCTGTGAGGCAGTAGTTCTAACCTGTGCTGCATTTTATGATAGGCATGCTGGTTTTGGTGTGGGAAGGTGATTATTTTATTATCTACATAAGTTGTATTTAACCACACCACCTCCCCACTTCCTGAGGACAGAATTAACAAAGAAAATGGATTTGGAAATACTGGTTTTAAACAAGACACTGCGGCTCACAAACCCAGGCTGTGTGCTGGATCCTAAAAGAAATGCAGGTCAGTCAGTGTTTGCATTTGGTCATGGTCTGAAAGAAAGGTTATGCAAATAAGTCAGCCCTCAAGGGTATGTGTTTTATTACTTTTCTATGTTTACAGGGAAAGAATTGAAATTCAGCTACGTAAAGGGAATTTCTGTCTTGACTCTTCATTTGCTGCCTGTGGAGTAGAGCAGCACAACAATTTATATCTGGCTTCATCTCACTGAGTGTACCTTAGCCCTCCTTTGCGATGACTGGGGCACTACCTGAGGGCACGTGAGAAAAATGATATCGAGTTCCGTTCACGAAACTGAGTCTTTTTATTGCTCCCTCACACTATTGCACAGTTAGATGCACATCTGTAAACAAAAAACACTCAGACTGTTCACGAGACCAGTGGGCAACACACTAGGGAATATCTAACACAAACTCTAAACTGGCAAACACCTCTTCTTGCCTTTTGCCGTATATTTTGATCCACCATAATAATAAAATGTATCCTCTCCGCGATCTTTATTTTTATTGTTCTCAAGTAGGATAAGCTAAAAGTCTGAGCTGTTACAGACTCGCCATTGACGATTTCATCTCAGTGAAAGACTCCTGCACATTTACCTGTAAAGCATACTGCTTTCAATCATTTGGACAGGAGGGGCAAGTCTGAATTAGCTTGTGTTCAGTTTTCAGGAAAACAATATATGGAAAGAAATATGTGCTGAAGCATTGTTGAGACCAATGGTGACAGTAACCTCCCTTAGTGGTCTGAGCAGCTTTCATTGGAAGGTGAGCCACATGGCTCTAAATCTATGTGAAAGATAATGTAACCCTAGAATTTTGAAATAGCATCCCATTGTGATCTGAATCAGCTATTCACATGTGCGCTTCTTCGATTTCTTGGGAATTGGACTAAGAAACACATTTGTGAGATTCAGGCTGATATGAATTGATATTTCACACAAGGAGAATATCAGAATACAGAGTATCAGCTTTAATTGTGTGCATTTAATTCCATCAGCAACTTACCTTTGCATAGTAACACAAAATAAAGAACGTGCCACACATTCCCCCATTAGTGGGTCATCTTACTTGATTTAAGATGATGCCTGATTATTCTCCCCTGTGGTGTTACCTTCTTCAAACATTTGTGGCCTGACTGCCTTGCAACATTCCATTTCAGAAAGCTGGCTGACTGCCTGCCTGTGCTTGATCCTTAATTATTCATAGCAGAAAAGGGGTTCAAAGGTACAATGGGTGTGAGGTATTTTTGATTGCTCTGACAGGTGAAAGAATTGCTTATTATTCTTAGACTAAAATCAGCACCAGCTTATTAGCATCTTAACTACCTATTGTCCACACCCTGGTTTTCAACTCAACTGAATGCAACAGGATTTTTAAAGCTACAACATTTAAGTAGCTCTCTTTCTGAATCCTTTCAAGGATAAAACATTAACAAGAGATCCCAAATAATGCCACAAGGCATAAAATAAATTATTCCACAATTAACGTACATTTACTCGGGAAAGGGTTCACAATAAACCACGTGCAATCATGTGTTAGAAGAAGAGAAAGCAAGAATGACTGAGCGAGATATTGTTTCAATATTTGTTCTCATGATGTAGAAACCCTACAAAGTTAGGTAGGAAAGTTCAAGGTACTAACTGAATGATGAGGAAGAAGAAGGGTGATACAAGTTCAAATTGGGATGGTGTGTGACTTTGAGGGCAAACTGGAGTTAACATCCACATGACATAACTGCTCTTGTCCTTGTGGTATGGGTAAGAGGAGGGAAGTACTGTCAAAGTAACAGTGATGTTGCTGCACTATAGACTACTTGGTGGTGAATAGGGTAGACATTGAGTCCAGGGGCAATTGAAGTGAATTGCTTTATGTTAGATGGTATTGAGATTCTTAAGTGCTGCAGTAGCTGCACCTATCCAGGCAAATGTTGAGTATTCCAATACACTTGAACTGTGTAGATGATGCACTGACTTTGCAATGGTCACTGGTCATGGGGTAACTCACATCTGCCCTGGTCTTGCAATAATGGCGTTGATCCAGTTTTGTTTTATTCATTCAAGGGATGTGGACTTCGCTGTCTAGGCCAGCATTCATTGCCCATCCTTAATTACCCTCGAGGAGGTGGTGGTGCACTGTCTTCTAGAACCGCAGTCCATGTTGTGTAAGTAACCCACAGTGCTGTTAAGAAGGGAGTTCCAGGTTTTTAACTCTGACAATGAAGGAACAGCAATATATTTCCAAGTCAGAATGGTGAGTGGCTTGGTGGGGAACTTCCAGGTGGTGGAGTTCCCATGTATCTGCTATCCTTGTCATTCTAGGTGGCAGTGGTTGTGGGTTTTAGAGGTGCTGACTAAGGAACCTTGGTGATTCCCTGCAGTGCATCTTGGAGATGGTACACACTGCTGCTAATGTGTGTGGAGGGTGTGAATGTTTGCACAAGGGATGCCAATCAAGCAGGCTGCTTTGTCCTGGTGTCAAACTTGTTGGAGCTACACTCACCCAGGCAGTGATGTCCTGGAGCTGAAATGATTGACCTCCAATCACCACAACCATCTTCCTTTGTGCAGGGATGACTCCAATCAGTGGAGAGTTTTCCCCCAATACCCATTGACTCCAGTTTTGCTAGGGCTCCTTGATGCCACACTCAGTCAAATGCTGCCTTGGTGTCAAGGGCAGTTGTCTCACCTCACCTCTTGCATTCAGCTCTTTTGTGCATTTGAAGCAAAGCTGGAATGAAGTCAGGAGCTATGCGGCCTTGGCAGAACCCAAACTAAACATCAGTGAACAGGTCATTACTAAGCAAGTGCCACTTGATTGCATTGTTGATGACCCCTTCCATCCCTTTGCTAATGATCAAGAGTGGATCTATGGGATGGTAATTAGCCAGGTTGGATTTGTCCCTGCTTTTTGTGTATGGGATATACCTGGGCAATGTTCCACATTGCTGGGTAAATACCATAAGACATAGGAGCAGAATTAGGCCACTCGGCCCATCGAGTGTGCCGGCATTCAATCATGGCTGATATTTTTCTCATCCCATTCTCCTGCCTTTTCCCCATAACCCCTGATCCTCTTATTAACAGCATTGTAGCTGTGCTGGAACAGCTTGGCTAGGGGCGTGGCTAGTTCTGGAGCACAAGTCTTCATTCCAATTTCCAAATATTGTCAGGGCCACAGCCTAAGCAGTGCCTTTAGCCATTTCTTGATATCGCATGAAGTGAATGGAATTGGCTGAAGGCTGGTATCTGCGGTGCTGGGGACCTCCAGCGGAGGCCGAGAATGATCATCCACTCGGCTCTTACAGCTGAAGGTTTTTGTCTCCTTGAATTTCTTCCCCTTCCAATCTGCTTTCTTTAATGCCCATCAGTATAAAAATTGAGAGACAAATCTCGAGGTTGTGAATCAGGGGGGTGCAGCTTGACTAGGACCCTGTAGACCATGTAACCAAGCCATACATAGGTACAATATAGATAGGACTTTTTCAACAATAAGCTGCATCAGATTTAAATGAGGATGTTACATTTTTCAACACTTGATTTTCCTCTATTTTTAAATATTGTACAGTTTAGCATTCAATCAATGCAGCAGAAACATACATTAGATGAACTGAAGTAGTCGATTTCTGAAAATGCCATTTCATGAAAAAACGGCAACCATAATGACATTCCCATGTAGTCACATGAGAAATGGACAAATACTTCTAAATGAAATCAATAGAAATCATCTCAGATTACAGCTCGTCAAACAAACATTTCCCACTTGCTAAATGCCTACTCCTGTTACAGATACCACCATTAAAACAGTATCAAATCGAGAAGTATGGACTGCAGACAAGGGACTCTCTTTAATTAGTGGCTTCTATTGAAGAGTGGATGCTAAAACATGCTGCTCTAACTAAAGTTCACACTTGATGCTAGTGAAAGGTGATAGGTCAGTGACATTCATGACCTACAGGTGTAACAAAGCCCAGTGGCCTTTCTGACAGGAAACACAAAAAAGCAAACAAATAGTCACCCCAGGCACTGTCCGATTACTTAAGGCTGTGTGTGATTGGCAGTTGTGACATTATGTCAAGGGCTGGCTGGGGAAGGACACTTGTCAGTACTCCACAAAGCACCCAGATAAGAATGGTTTAAACAGCAACAGAGTGGAATTGATCTTTTATTTAACACAGCAAGTTAACATGTAAACAGAACAATGAATAGCCTCTGAGCCCTCTAGTTTCACATGAGGTGACAGCACAAAACAGATCACTTAGGTCTGATCTCAGCACCTGTTTTGGGAGTGTACTTTTTAAACAGTTTTAGCTTGTCTGTTTTACAACATAAAAGGATTCTAGCGCACGCTGACATTTACTAATTGTTTAGAAGGCATACAGAGTACAATAGAAGTTACTTATTTTAAAAGACAAACATCTACGCTTAGTATATATGGAAAAAAAACTGTGGTTAGATTAAAAAACCTTCAATCGATAGCAAAGCTCATTTTTTGATTACATTTCTTTAAGGACTATCAAGTTGCCAATTTCAGACTAATTTATTAAATTAGAATGAAATCACATACTTTTTATGTTATAATCCAATCTAATTAAGAACACAAGATATCACTTGACTCAGAAATGGGAATACAATTACACCAAGTGATTAAACCCTCCCACCTCAAGTTACAAAGTCATAGGACAAAACCAAAGTTAATAGCACTTTTAGTATTTTTTTCCACTCTTGCCTGAGGAGCTTTAAGATGTGTTGCGATACCTTAGATTCAGAGCTTTGTTAACTGTTGCTAAAGAATAACAAACAAAGGTTTTTTTTTCATCTGTAGGGCTTTTGACAGGTTGCATAGGGAAAGGCTATTTCCTCAGGTTGGAGAATCAGTGACAAAGGGCTGTCAATTTTAAATAATCGCAAAGGGAGAGAAGATAGGGCTTTGAAGAAATTTTCATTACACAGGAAGTGGTTTCAGCGTGGAATGCTATGTCAGTGGGAGCAGTTAATACAGGGACCATTGTATCTTTTAAGGGACTAATGTGGAAACATTTTTTTTGGAATAGAAGTACGTACAGGGCTGTTGGGAGAATGCATGGCAGTGCGGTTGATTTGGATTGCTCTAGCAAGGATCTGGCACAAATGCAATAGGCTGACTGGCTTTCCACAGAGTGGTCCACACTGGTTTCTGTACTGGATGTAGGAGTTTTCTAAAATTCTTCAAATTATTCTTCATGATAAGGAAAAATTGAATTTCTTCCACAAGATGCTCTGATTGAATATTAATTATAGACAAAATTACCAACGATTAAAATCAAAATGTCATCTTTTCATTTTGAACTTTTGTAACTTTCATTATTCTGGTAATAGTGCAAGTTCAAGACCTCAACTATTAAGAACATACGCGAGTATGGTGGTAATAGCTCCAGACTAGTAATCCATAGACCTAGGGGCATGGGATCAAATCCCCCCATGGTAGCTGGAGGAGTATAAATTCAATTAATGAACCTGGAATTTCAATCTGGTTTTGGTAATAGTGACCATGAAACAGCATTGATTTTTGTTAAAAAACCATCTGGTTCACTAATGCTCTTTGGGGAAGGAAATCTACCACCCATACCCAGTCTGGCCTACATGTAACTCCAGGCCACAGCAATATGGTTGACTCTCAACTGTCCTCTGAAATAGCCCAGCAAGTCACTCAGTCCAAAAGCAATTAGGGATGAGCAACAAATGTTGGCCTTGCCTGCGACACATTCGCCTGTGAAAGATTAAAGAAAGATTGTTGCCGGAATTTTATCGCCCTGCCGCCACAGGAATCGGAGCAGGCGAGGGGCGGACAATGGAAAGGTCCATTGACCTCGGGCGGGATTTTACGGTTTTGGGATGAGCGAGGCCATAAAATCCCGTCCAGTATCTTGGACTAGGAGAAGCACACTTCCCCCTGAAATCACACTCTAGAGACTCGTGTTGAACACACAGTTCAGAGTGAACGCTGCACTGTTACAGATGCTGCCTTTCAAATGAGACATTAAACCAAGGCTCCACTTGCCTTCTCAGGTGGGTGAGAGAACCAATGGCACCATTCAAAGATCAACAAAGGAATACTTCTGCTGTCTTACCCAATATTTATCTCATACCCAACTTTATAAACAGATTCAGAAAACTCAGCAGGTCTGACAGCATCTGTGGAGAGAGAATAGAGCCAACATTCAAGTCTGGATGACCCTTCATCAGAGCTCAGCTGTTAAATGAAACACTCATTTCTGCATTTGTTGTCTCTAGATTTCTCTTACATTCTATCCTTAATACACTTGACATAATTGCTGCCCGTGTCTTTGCTGACACCAAGTTTCTTTCACATATCAGCCCTGTGTTCACTGATCTACGAATGATTTGGGGACCTGGGTTCAGATCCTGCCGCAGCCGATGGTGGAATTTGAATTCAATTTAAAAAATCTGGAATTAAGAATCGACTGATAACCATGAAACCATTGCTGATTGTTGGAAAAACCCATCTGGTTCACTAATGTCCTTTAGGGAAGGAAATCTGCCGTCCTTACCCGGTCTGGCCTACATCTGACTCCAGAGCCACAGCATTGTGGTTGACTCTCAACTGGCCTCCAAGGGCAACTAGGGATGGGCAATAAATGCCAGCCAGCGATGCCCATGTCCCATGAATGAATAAAAAAAAAATTTAAGCAATGCATCAAATTATCTCCCTTATCTCCAATTCCCTCCATATCCCTACCCTTCCCTATTTCTGGAATCAATTCCAGCCTCACCAATATCTGAGATCTCTGTGCTCCACTAATCCTACTCTCTGAGCATCTGCGACTTGAATTACTCCAACATAGGTGGCCAAGAGCTCAGTTGGAATTCATTCAGGACACCTCTCTGCCTTGCTTTCCTCATTTAAGATGGTCCTTAAAATCCACCTCTTTGGCCAAACAATTGCCTATCTGTCGTAATATCACCGTAGATGATTCAGTGCCAAATTTTGCTTTCTAATGCGCCTCTGAAATTCTTTGGGACATTTTATGTTAAAGACTTTATATACATACAAGTTGCTGTGTTGTTGATTCCAGAGCGGGTCCCTTCCAATCGATAGCACCTACGAATTTGAATCTACAGATCTCTACAGAACTGACACAAAGTTTCTCAATTTACCACTGGAATCAGAACTTTTGTCTGCTGACCTCCAAAATTCAGAGTTCAACTGAAAGCTGTTGTGCATCATCAGGACACAAAGGTTCCAAATGCATGACACCATCTTGTTGACACTGCAATATGCGTAGCGCATGTGCAGAGCAAATGCCACTGCACCATAAGGGAACCATACATGTTTGGGACAGCACATTTATATAGCTGGTTACCCAGAGGTCAGAAGCAATTTACTGTGTAAGCACACACTTGACACTTGAACCCTGATAAAAGTTTGAAGTGGCTATACTTGCCCAGCTCATTAAATCACACCAAAAACACTTACTCCCCTACATACTCCTAACTCTGTTATCTTTAACCTTAAGTGATTTCCACAAAGAAATTAGGCTTAAATATGGACAAAATGTCACAGCAAAACTATAATACTTACAATTAGCATTTATTAACCTTCTATTTAATAGAACCATAGAAAATTACAGCTCAGAAACAGGCCTTTTGGCCCTTCTTGTCTGTGCCGAACCATTCTTTGCCTAGTCCCACTTGCCTGCACTTGGACCATATCCCTCCACACCCCTCTCATCCACGAACCCGTCCAAGTTTCTCTTTATTTACCACTTTACCGGCATTTACCACTTTATCCAGCAGCTCATTCCACACTCATACCCATTCCATTCCACATTCCATACCCATCAAAATCTTATACACCTCTATCAAATCTCCCCTCATTCTTCTATGCTCCAGGGAATAAAATCCAACCTATTCAATCTCTCTCTGTAACTCAGCTTCTCAAGTCTCAGCAATATCCTTGTGAACCTTCTCTGCACTCTTTCAACCTTATTTACTTCCTTCCTGTAACTAGGTGACACAATACTCTAAATTTGGCCTCACCAATGCCTTATATAACCTTACCATAACACTCCAACTTTTATACTCGATACTCCGATTTATAAAGGCCAATGTACCAAAGGCACTCTTTACGACCCTATCCACCTGTGACGTCACTGTTAGGGAATTCTGTACCTGTATTCCCAGATCCCTCTGTTCAACTGCACTCTTCAGAGTCCTACCATTTACCCTGTACATTCTACTTCGGTTTGTCCTTCCAAAGTGCAATATCTCACACTTGTCTGCGTTAAATTCCATTTGCCATTTTTCAGCCCATTTTTCTAGTTGGTCCAAATCCCTCTGCAAGCTTTGAAAACCTTCCTCACTGTCCACTACACCTCCAATCTTTGTATCATCAGCAAATTTGCTGATCCAATTTACCACATTATCATCCAGATCATTGATATAGATGACAAACAACAATGGACCCAACACCGATCCCTGCGGCACACCACTAGTCACAGGCCTCCACTCAGAGAAGCAATCCTCCACAACCACTCTCTGGCTTCTTCCATTGATGTGGAACGGATGAATGAACACCGCTCGACAATCACCAGGCAAGACTGTTCTCTTCCTGTTGGGGAGCACTTCAGCGGTCACGGGCATTCGGCCTCTGATATTCGGGTAAGCGTTCTCCAAGGCGGCCTTCGCGACACACGACAGCGCAGAGTCGCGGAGCAGAAACTGATAGCCAGGTTCCGCACACACAAGGACGGCCTCAACCGGGATATTGGGTTTATGTCACACTATTTCACATAAATATTTCTGCTTTTTTCCTCCTGAGTCTTTATCATGCGATCCTAGAATCAGAATTTATGTCACACTATTTGTAACTCCCACAGTTGCGTGGACCTGCAGAGTTTCACTGGCTGTCTTGTCTGGAGACAATACACATCTTTTTAGCCTGTCTTGATGCTCTCTCCACTCCCATTGTTTTGTTTCTTAAAGACTGGATTAGTTGTAAGTATTCGCATTCCAACCATTATTCATGTAAATTGAGTCTGTGTCTTATAAGTTCTGTTTGTGAACAGAATTCCCACTCACCTGAAGAAGGGGCTCAGAGCCTCGAAAGCTTGTGTGGCTTTTGCTACCAAATAAACCTGTTGGACTTTAACCTGGTGTTGTTAAACTTCTTACTGTGTTCTTCCATTGAGCCAGTGTCTAATCCAATTTACTACCTCCCCATGTATACCCAGCGACTGAACCTTCCTAACTAACCTCTCATGAGGGACCTTGTCAAAGGCCTTGCTGAAATCCAGGTAGACAACATCCACCGCCTTCCCTTCATCCACTTTCCTGGTAACCTCCTCGAAAAACTCTAATAGATTGGTCAAACATGACCTACCACGCACAAAGCCATGTTGACTCTCCCGAATAATTCCCTGTCTATCCAAATATTTGTAGATCCTATCCCTTATCACACCTTCCAATAACTTGCCCACCACCGACGTCAAACTTACTGGCCGATAATTTCCAGGATTTCTTTTGGAACCTTTTTTAAACAACGGAACAACATGAGCCACCCTCCAATTATCCGGCACCTCCCCCATGAATACTGACATTTTAAATATGTCTGCCAGGGCCCCTGCAAGTTCAACACTAGCTTCCCTCAAGGTCCGTGGGAATACCCTGTCCGGTCCTGGGGATTTATCCACTCTGATTTGCCTCAAGACAGTAAGCACCTCCTCCCCTTTAATCTGTAAAGATTCCATGACCTCCCTACCTGTTTGCCCTATTTCCGTAGACTCCATGCCCATTTCCTCAGTAAATACGGATGCATAAAACCATTTAGTATCTCCCCCATCTCTTTTGGTTCCATAACTCCAGGTCTTCAAGAGGACCAATTTTATCCCTCACTATCCTTTTGCTCCTAACATACCTATAGAAGCTTTTTGGATTTTCCTTCACTCTGTCTGCCAAAGCAACCTCATGTCTTCTTTTAGCCCTCCTGATTTCCCTCTTAAGTAGCTTCTTGCACTTTTTATACTCGTCGAGCATCTGATCTGTTCCTTGCTGCCTGTACATTTCATACAACTCTCTCTTCCTCTTAATCAGTGTTACAATCTCCCTCGAGAACCAAGGTTCCTTATTCCTATTTACTTTGTCTTTAATCCTGACAGGAACATACAAACTCTGCACTCTCAAAATTTCTCCTTTGAAGGCCTCCCACTTTCCATTTACATGTAATACTGTAAGGTAAAATCTTAGATACACAATAATGCAGCACGGAAGGCAGTACTTCCCACTGAGTATAAACCAGCTCTTTCAGAGAACCCAGATGGTTCCTCTCCCCAAACCCTTCACATTCCTGTATTTTTTCTCCTTCAATTATTGATCCAGTTCCTTTTTGAAGGTTATTATTAAATCTATATCCACCACTTTAATAGGAACTGCATTTCAAACTCTAATTACTTGTTACAAAAGAAAGCTTTTCCTCATGTCGCTTCTGGTTCTATTGTCACTCACCTCACATGTGTGCCCTCCCATTATTGATGTTCCAGCCATTGGAAATACTTTCTCTTCATTGATTCTACAGAAACCCTTCATGATTTTAAACATCTCCATCATATCTCATCTTAACCCAAGGAAAATATCTCAGCTTCTCCAGTCTACCCACCAACTGTATGCCCTCATCCCTGGAATGATTTTAAATAGATCTTTTTTTCACCCTTTCCAAACCTTCAAACCCTTCCTGATTTGTGGTGCACAGAACTTGACACAATACTCCAGCTGTGGTCAGACTTAGTATTTTATATTTATATAACTTCCTGTCTTTTGTACTCTATGGCCTGAATTTTTTTGCCCATTGGGTGCGTGCATTTGGCAGGTCCAGAGGTGTGTGAGAAACACATTCCTGGCCGCGGGAAAGCCTTAGAGCATAATTTCACACTGACTGGCCAATTAAAGTTTATTTATTAATGTCACAAGTAGGCTTACATTAACACTGCAATGAAGTTACTGTGAAAACCCCCTAGTCTCCACACTCCCGCGCCTGTTCGGGTACACTGAGGGAGAATTTAGAATGGCCAATGCATATAACTAGCTCGTCTTTTGGACTGTGGGAGGAAACCGGAGCACCCCGGAGGAAACCCACGCAGACACAGGGACTACGTGCAAACTCTGCACAGACAGTGGCCCAAGCCGGGAATCAAACCCAGGTCCCTGGTGCTGTAAGGCAACAGTGCTAACCGCTGTGGAGCCAGTGTGATAGGGGCTCTGTGATAGGTAGAGCACTGGCGAGCAGAGTGGCAAGAGGGCAGGTGCCAGGAAAAGAGAGCTTGTGAGCTGGAGTTTCCAATGTGCCCCCTCAGGGGGACAGCCGCTGCGGAGCTGTCTCAGGGGGCTGCTGACCCGTGAAAAATAAATACAATGTTAAAACTATGCCATGAGTGTCTGGGCAACACAATCATACACCAAGCACAGTCCCCAGACACACTTGTTAGTTTGATTTGAGCTCTGACCTTTCATCCCACTCTGGATCGAGGTTGCAGCTTAAATGTAAAGGCCGCCTGGCCAATCAGTCCGCCCACCAAACGGGAAGGCAGGCAGACAATGTAAAATCCCAACCAACCATTGTTTAATTCATCAGATTGGCTTCCCGATTGCCTGCTTCCGACTTATGCGTGTGCCCACTGACTAAAATATCGCGTGAGAGCACGATGATATCAGGACACGTGCCCGATGTCTTCTCACAATGTGCTTCTGGGTTGGGTGAGTCCAAAGATGTGCGGGTTAGGTTGATTGGCCAGGTTAAAAATTGCCCCTTAGAGTCCTGAGATGCGTAGGTTAGAGGGATTAGTGGGTAAATATGTGGGAGTAGGGCCTGGGTGGGATTGTGGTCTGTGCCGACTCAATGGGCCGGGTGGCCTCCTTCTGCACTGTAGGGTTTCTATGATTCTATGGGTGCATGTCTGAACTTTACATGTAAAATTCTGGCCTGTGTCTCTATTCATAAAGTTCAGGATCCCATATGCAATATTAACTGCTTTGTTAACCTGTGCTGCCACCTTGAATTACTTGTTCACAAGCACCCCAAAATCTCTCTCCTTGCACACCCTTTGAAATTGCATCCGTTAGCATGTATTCTCTCTCCTTGTTCATCCTACCAAAATATATCATCTCACACTTTGCTGAATTGAATTTTATTTGTCATGTGTCCTCCCACTCCACCAGCCTGTTCACCCCCCGTGAATTCTGTTTTCATCTTCCCCACTTTTAAGTTTCATGTCATCTGGAAATTTTGGAATTGTGTCCTGTACGCCAAAGTCCAAAACAATAACTCGCATCAAACAAAGCAGTAATTCTGGGACTGAATCCTTAAGAACATCACTGCATAATTCCCTCCAGACTGAAAAACGGCAAAACTGCAGTGCTGCAATTATGTTAAAGTAGAAAAGATTCTGAAACTCAAGATTTTCTACGCAGTGCCATTTATTCTGCAGATATCCCAACCTCGGGAACATAGCATTGGAATCAATGTCCTAGTCACACCGTCCTGGACTCTGGCAGTGTTTGACCAAGTACTCCTCTCACCGAACTTTACGAAAACCTGGAAGTTTAAATTTTTTAAATTGCCACTTATACATTGAGAAACTGTAATTATGGGGCACTGCAGCTGTAACCACACACTATTCATGGAAACATGATGCTCTTATTAAATAACTTACATCATTGGGGCAGCTTTAAGTACTAACTACTAGATAATAAGAAAGACTTGAAATATTACCCTCATTTCATGCAGGTTTAAGTTCTCAGGTTTAATTCCAAAATAGACTCTAAATGCACAATTAGTTTTTTTTTAAAAACAGGTCAGTTGCTTTGCCTGATACTAACTCTGTACTTTTTTTTAACCTTTACTTCCATTAGTTAAAATGAGTATTGTAAACTGGTGTTGCAACACAGTGTACGTTCATGTACAAACTCATCCCATCAATCACCAAATCTACTTACTTCTACGTCTGCACAATCTTCTACCCCTGCCCTATCTCGCTCCCAGCGCTGCCAAAACCCTTAAAAATACCTGTAGATAATTGCTCCTTGTTGACTTCCCATCCTCGAGCTTCCATAAATTTCAACAATTGCAAAACTCCACCACCCACATCCCATCCTGTGTGCTCAACATCTCCAAACGGCTGGCTCCTGTTCTCTATTGCATCAAAACCACATCCTCATTGTCAAGTCTCTCCAGGATCCTGTCCCACCCTCACTTGCAAACCCCTCAAGCCTTGCATCCTTCCAGTACACTGAGGTCTTGGCAGCAGAATCTGTAGCTTCAGCCCGAATTCTGGAACTCCCCTCCTAAAACCTCCATCGCTTATCCCTCCATTTTTAAAAGCCTTCTTTCTTTTCCGATCATCTCGCCTACTCTGGATTCCATACTTCAGTTTCAGATCCATCTTACTCTCTCTGCAAGGTGCCTTTGAATGCTTGTCAATGTTTCAGGTGCTACATAAATACAAGTTGTTCTGTTTAGAAAAGTGACATTTCACTTGCTTCTCAATGTTTATTTGCATGAGCTCCACAACTTGTAGACCCAGCATTTACATAGGAAAGCAAAGTTGGTGGCGTGAGTCACTTCAGGGCACTTGTAGAACTTCTGATGGACAAGCTACGGCTGCAAAATTGGCAGGAGCATGCTAAGCACCTGGCCTTTTGTTTGTGGTCTCACGAGCGTGTGATATCAACAGGTACGATTCTATAGGGGGGAAAATAAGGCTTAAAAATACAGTTTGTTCCACTTGTGTTTATCCTGATTAATTTTTATTTATAAAGGGCCTCATTTCTCACTTCCCAATTTGGTTAATTTTCAATAATTTTGCTATAAAGATTGGTTGAAACTTTAAAGTCCTTTTTGTCAGACCGACAGGCTTAGCTCTCATCTTTTCTATTGCAAACCTGCTAACCTTTCATTAAGAGGTCATCTTAAGACTTTGTTATTCACCATGTCAATGTTCATTAAATTATGCCACTTTTGAAGTGTAGCAATCTGTTTCCAAATAAGCTACCGTACTAAAGAATGCCTTTTTAACCTTATATCCCAGTCAAATACATGCTTATCGTGAAACAATAACCAGTTTTAAACATTACAGATTATTTGAAATTAACATGAAAGCTCTGCTGGAATAACCGTGGCATTTGCACCAGGAAAATCTTAAATTATCTGCATACTTCCTTGTATGTGTAAGATGACAAACTTCAAATAGTTAGCACTGCCTTGTCACTGTTGTTTAATGTGGAATGTACTTGTGTGTTAATCGCCTGCTGGGTGGAGGCAGGTAACCTGCCCTTTGATCAAAGGGACAAGTGATGGTTTTACTTTACATCCTGTCTCTCTTTAAAATGACCCATTGCTGCAGGGATAAATTTCAGGATTTCTCTTTATACTGAGTATTTTGTTACTTATTGCATACCATCACTCAAGGCATCAGGGTATAATCCAAACACTGTTTGTGGTCCTTTCACGTGATGGCCATCAAAACCGAACCAATTCAAATCAACCCTAAAGGATTTCAAATGCTGAAAAGGGACTAGCCCCTTTCATTGACCAAATCGTAAATGTTTGCTTAGGAATTTGTCTCCCTCTTGTTTACATTATTCAAAATTAATGTTGACCAGCCCAATGTTTAAATCTTGAGTAACAATTAGATTGGTTAAGCATTTATTGTTGCTGGTTTCAATGAGTCTACGGAGAAAATATTAAAAGCTTTTACCTGCAGTAGATATATTTTTAGTTTCCAAGAATATAAAATGACATTGAACCAAGGCACAAATCAGACATTATCTGATTGAACCGATGAATAGGCTAAAGGGCTGAATCATAGAATCCAGTAAGAGTTTTAACAACACCAGGTTAAAGTCCAACAGGTTTATTTGGTAGCAAATACCATTAGCTTTCGGAGCGCTGCTCCTTCGTCAGATGGAGTGGAAATCTGCTCTCAAACAGGGCACAGAGACACAAAATCAAGTTACAGAATACTGATTAGAATGCGAATCCCTACAACTAACCAGATCTTAAAGATACAGACAATGTGGATGGAGGGAGCATTAAGCACAGGTTAAAGAGATGTGTATTGTCTCCAGACAGGACAGCCCGCAAGTCCAGGAGGCAAGCTGTGGGGGTTACTGATAGTGTGACATAAATCCAACATCACGGTTTAGGCCGTCCTCATGTGTGCGGAACTTGGCTATCAGTTTCTGCTCAGCGACTCTGCGCTGTCGTGTGTCGTGAAGACCGCCTTGGAGAACGCTTACCTGAAGATCAGAGGCTGAATGCCCGTGACTGCTGAAGTGCTCCCCCACAGGAAGAGAACAGTCTTGCTTGGTGATTGTTAAAACTCTTACTGTGTTCACCCCAGTCCAACGCCGGCATCTCCACATCATAGAATCCATAGAGTGCAGAAATAGGCCATTTGGCCCATCCAACCTGCACCGACAACAATCCCACCCAGGCCCTATCCCCGTAACTCCATGTATTTACCCTGCTAATCTCCCTGACACTAAGGGACAATTTAACATGGCCAGTCAACCGAGAGGTATAAGAGTCAAGACAAATAAAACCAATCACATGGTACATTTGTCTAGAAAATTGCTTCACAGAACAAGTATAGGTTTTCCATTAAAGGGCACCCCAGCTTCTGATCCTTGCAAAATCTCACCCAGGTATTTGTGCTCACTCTTTTTATTTACTTCAGGCATGGGAAGACCAACTTGAATACTTAAGTTGTTGAAATGGGGCTTCTTGGTTATCAAGAAGTTAGTTACCAATGGATCTCAGTTTATTCAGAATCAGTTTCAATTTATCTTGATTCGGAAAACCGATGTAAAGAAACTTTCAGTGGGATGATCCATTCAACAGGTTTCAATTTATTTCTCTCATTTTGCACATCTTATTTTGGGGACTTTTGGGAACTTAAGAGGACTGGAATATGTTCATCTAATTTTAGGCTAAAATTAGATGAACATATTCCAGTCCTTTCAAGTTCACTATTTAAGGCCATGGTGTGCAACGATCAGGAGTCTGTAGTACAGGAATAGTTGGTGTCACAGACTACAAGTTTACATGTGAACAGAGGTTGTGAGGAGAAGTTGCAATCTATTTATTGTAGAGTACCAGTGTGAAACTGAAAAGGTTCGAAAAATGAAACCACCTGTGAATGTTGATGGTTCATTTTCTTTCTTAAGGAGGAGGTGTGACGTCTATGTACTTTTAAGAGTTTTTTAAAAATCACAGCCTTGGCTGATGCCGTTGTGGCACCGGGTTGTCCACGAGGAGTCCTTTTATTGCTCCTTAAGTAGCTTGAATTGGGGTCGTTTATTTTTATTTTCAGAATTAGTTTTATGACCTTGTATTGTCAGGGGGAAAACTGGTTGGCAGGTCAGGTGATGGGATCTCTTTCATTTTCAGTTTTGAGCTGCAGGTTTTAGTTTAGAAGGGAGTGGACCTCAGACTGAAAGCAGTGTCTCTCTCTCTCCCCCTGGTTTGGGGAAATTCTGCTGGTTAGCGGAAAGCCTTCCTGGAGTAGAAAGTCTGCTGTTGGTGGCTTGATGTGGAGATGCCGGCGTTGGACTGGGGTAAGCACAGTAAGAAGTCTCACAACACCAGGTTAAAGTCCAACAGGTTTATTTGGTAGCAAATACCATAAGCTTTCGGAGCAGAGCTCCTTCGTCAGATGGAGTGGATATCATATCCACTCCATCTGACGAAGGAGCTCTGCTCCGAAAGTTTATGGTATTTGCTACCAAATAAACCTGTTGGACTTTAACCTGGTGTTGTGAGACTTCTTACGTTGGTGGCTTGACCAGAGTCTCTCCCTAGTGTTCTGGAAAGCTGTCTGACTGTATCAACAGAACTGCAGCATTCATCCAAAGGACTCAGTTCCAGTATCACGTGAGCATTAGTCTTTGCTGTGTTAAATCTGTGCAAAGGGTTTTGTCCAAAAGGAAGTTTTGGTTTGATTGGAACATCTTAGATATATTAGTTAAGGATTACACATTATTGTGGTTGTTTTGTTTTGTCTGTGATTGATAACAGTTATTGCTAATTTTCTTTCCACATGTTGGGGGCGATTCATCCATCCCACTGTGCTGGGCATCCTGTCCCGCTGGCGCCTCCCAGCACCAGATTTCCGGTGGCATCAACTCTGTGCTGGAAATCGGTGGGGAGGTGCATAAATTATAGTAATGTTTATTATCATATATTTTAAATCCTATTAGCCTAGGACTGAAGTCTCTGGCCCTACTAGCCTCTCCCACCCCGCTTGGAATATTTCACTCCAGCAGGGTTTACAGTAGCTACCCACTTTTGGAGAGCTAGCGGCCCATCCCACTGGAGAGATCAGGGGCAATCGGAGATCCCCAGAGGGTCAGAAGTGAGGGAGAAGGGGTGCCCCCTGGACATTGCCACCCTGGCAGTGCCAGACTGGGTCCCCTGGCACTGCCCAAGGGGCAAGGTGCCGATGCCTAAGGGGCACCTTGGCACTGCCCACCAGGCATGGGGCAGTGCCAAGGGGTCAGGGCATCTGTGTCATCATCTCACGTGAGAACACCATCCACCAGGTACACGGTACATACTCCTGCAACTCGGCCAACGTTGTCTACCTGATACGCTGCAAGAAAGGATGTCCCGAGGCATGGTACATTGGGGAAACTATGCAGACGCTGCGACAACGGATGAATGAACACCGCTCGACAATCACCAGGCAAGACTGTTCTCTTCCTGTTGGGGAGCACTTCAGCGGTCACGGGCATTCGCCCTCTGATATTCGGGTAAGCGTTCTCCAAGGCGGCCTTCGCGACACACGACGGCGCAGAGTCGCTGAGCAGAAACTGATAGCCAAGTTCCACACACACGAGGACGGCCTCAACCGGGATATTGGGTTCATGGCACACTATTTGTAACCCCCACAGAGTTTCACTGGCTGTCTTGTCTGGAGACAATACACATCTTTTTAGCCTGTCTTGATGCTCTCTCCACTCACATTGTTTTGTTTCTTAAAGACTTGATTAGTTGTAAGTATTCGCATTCCAACCATTATTCATGTAAATTGAGGTTGTGTCTTTATATGCTCTGTTTGTGAACAGAATTCCCACTCACCTGAAGAAGGGGCTTGCAGCTCCGAAAGCTTGTGTGGCTTTTGCTACCAAATAAACCTGTTGGACTTTAACCTGGTGTTGTTAAACTTCTTACTGTGTTTACAATCAACCCAAGGCTCCATCCAATTCAACTATTCTTCTCACTGGCCCCTTTTCCCTTCATGTACACTCCAATCTTCCCCTCAAATATATCAATGCTATCTATAGGCCTTGTGACTGTGAATTCCACATTCTCACAACTGTAAAGGCATTTATTCTAAATTCTCTATTTAATCTTCGAGTGGCTATCTTATACTTGTCCTTTTATTCCAGGCTTTCCCACACATGGAAACGTGCATCATATCAAACCTCTTCATAATTTCAAGAGGTCTCTACTTGCTCTATTTGCCAAAGATGTGCGGGAAGAGTTCACAGCCTGATCATACTTTCCTGATAGCATATCCCTTCTATCCTGGTATCATCCTTTTAAATCTCGTGCATACTTTCTTCAGTGCTTCAATGCATTTTTTGCAGCAAAAATACTAGATAGCACACCAAGTGCGCTCAAGACAAGGTGTTACATGAGCCACCAAGTTCATATTCCCACAATATATACTTCCCTTTCCAAGTCTTTAGCTTGTCCTCGTCCACATTAAATGTTCGTTTCCACTCATTTGTCCAATTTAGCCAGATCCCTTTCTATTTGGTTTACCAGTTTTTAGCTGCAACAATATTTGAACTGCAGTAATTGTGCCTCAGAAGGTACCTGAAGCTTTGAGCACCGGTAAAGGTACAATACTTAACACATTTATTCATTGAGACAAAGATAAAATCCAAAGTAATTCAGTCTCTTTAATGATTATCTCTCCCTCACATATTAATAAATACTGCAAAAAAGTTTATTTATCAGTTACAAGTAGGCTTACTCTGCAATGAAATTACTGTGAAAATCCGCTAGTCACCACACTCTGGCACCTGTTCGGGTACACGGAGGGAGAATTTAGTGTGGTCAATTCACCTAACTTACACATCTTTGGACAGAGGACCCGCAGGAAACCCACACAGACACGGGGGAACGTGCAAACTCCACACAGACAGTGACCCAAGCTGGGAATGGAACGCTGTGAGGCAGCAGTGCTAACCACTGTGCCACTGTGTTGCCCTGCAAAGAACTCTGGCACGGTGTTCAACAGCAAAACTCAAGAAATTGCACATATTACTCAAACAATCCAGTTTTGCTGGTCTGATTTCAAACCAAGGCTGACTAACAAGAAGACAAAAAGGTTTCAAAAGGAAACAAATGCAGCTGCTGAATGCCATCGTGTGAACTACTAAGAACTATTTACAATCTGGAGGCTTTAATGATTCAGATATTCTGATGCGCAGTCAGATCTGTAAAGACAGCGGAAACTGCATTAGACAAAACCACCAGGTATCTTACATTGCCATGAAAGTGGAGGCCTCAGAGATGTTGATTAACAAATATTCCAACTTCACTTTGAGCCTTTTGTGCTATATAATTACTAGCCATTTTGCTCTGAAGGATCTGCACCAGTTTTCTGTGCTAACTTTGATGAACTACACTATGAGGTATAAAATAAGCAGACCGGATGCATCTGATTATAAAGATCCGCAGCTGCTGTTAAACTAGTCTCCAACGGATGTATTTGTTGCGCATCAAAGTTCCATGTCCATGCATTTGCTTAATTCAGGATTTTATAAACTAGACAAAACTCAAATCACCCAATAGAGAAAGTCTTTAAGGTACAATGCGTAGTAAAAGCGTATTAACGTATGGATAGTATTAGGGATTTTACAAACAAAAACATTTGAAATGAATTAGTAAATTATGCTTTTCAAAATAATTCAACTTTTTTTTCCCCTTGGGCACTTTACATTTGGGACTTCCATTTCCTATCCCTCTCCTGACTTTTAAGGATACACAACAAACTGATCTGAACAACAAACTTAAAATTTTGTGTCAATGTTAACCAGAAGGTTGAAGTTATTTCGTCAAGCAGAAT
The DNA here is from genome assembly GCF_964213995.1 of Mustelus asterias. NCBI lineage: Eukaryota > Metazoa > Chordata > Chondrichthyes > Carcharhiniformes > Triakidae > Mustelus > Mustelus asterias. The sequence continues at coordinate 129,323,510 of NC_135803.1, read as the reverse complement.
TTATACAAATGTTAACAGTCAAAATAAACAATATTTATAAATAAATGCTTTCTGTTTCCCAGTTCAGGAACTCGATGCGTTGCCCGTTTCCTTCATTTCCATTTTCACTTGCATTGTATTTATTTTTGTATTCTTTCATACTTTCCCTTCAAACTTTAGTTACTTCGAAAGGTTGGGAGTGAAATTAAAAAGGAAATTAGGAAGCAAAGAGAAGGCATGAAGAAAAGTTGAAAAGTAAAACACAGCTTTTTTCTATGTACATTGAGCAGAACCTTCTGGCCGTTCACACAGGTGAGATCTTCTAGTCCCGCCGATGGTGCACCCGTGCCACAGGTTTCAAGGCAGCATGGGGTGCATTCAATGGGAAACCACATTGACAATGGCGGGACCAGAAGATTTTGCCACTGGCCAATGGTGGGCTGCCTCCACCATAAATTGATTGAAAAATCCCATCCATAAAGAACAAAAGAATCACAAAGAAAGAGTTGGTCTTATTAAGGGATAGAATGCGTGTGAAGGATGTGGGTATGGTTCTGAATGAATACTTTGGGTTGGATTTTCACCTTGGCATGGATAGCGAGAGTTGGGAAAATTCACAGCTTGGCCTGTCTCAGGAGAAGGTTCCTGCAAGAATGGGATTTTTGTTGTGGGAGGGTGGATTGGACTGCATTTGGTCAAGGGTTGCTGGCTCTGAAAGTCCACCTCTGTACTGTGGGACTTCATCCCAATTAAAATACAAACAGATGGCCTTTCCTCCCTCAACCCCCACACACTCTCCATGACACCTCAGGCCCCCAAAACATCCTTATGACCCCATTGCCAGCTATGTCCCACAATCAAGCTGAGCCTGTTGAAATACCCAAGCCCCAGAGAAAACACTGCTTGAAGGACAGCTCTGGCTCTCTGACCTCTGTTGTCAAATTCACAATTCTGTAAATAAACAGAGGTTCAAATGCTTGCAGTTTCTGCCTTTGATACTTTAAAGGGTTTGGATGATTGGCAGTTTTATTGGGCCGTCGTAAAAAGGGAGTTTTTAAAAAGCAGGTGGTAAGTCAACAATTGGTGGCTCTTTTAAACTCCTTCCCCACCTCCACATCACAGCATCCATTGCTTCTATATAGTGGATGGTCATGTAAGTGCCATAGCTTTTCATTGGGGGAGGGAGGTACGAGGGGCAATCGCGGTTGTTTGAAGGGGGCATACTTTATCATGGGAGTATGAAGAGTCACAGGGTGGGTCCACTCAAAAACAGTTGAGGGAATTTGTGTGTAGATCTAGATGAGATAAGTGAGGTCCTTAACGAGTACTTTGCATCAATATTCACAAAGGAGAAGGATGTGGTAGATAGTGAGTTTAGAAAGTAGGATGTTGACATTCTAGGACATGTTGAGATAAAAAGGGAGGTAGTATTGGAGGTTGTAAAAAGACATTAAGGAGGACGTGTCCCCAAGGCCTAGCCCAGAAAATTAAGAGAGGTGAGGAAGAAATTGCTGAGGCCTTGGCTGAAATCTTTGTATCCTCGTTAGCCACGGGTGAGGTACAAGAGGATTGGAGAGTAGCTAACATTGTTCCTCTGTTTAAGAAAGGCAGAAGAGACAATCCAGGAAATTACTGGCCTGTGAGTCTTACATCAATGGTGGGGAAATTATTGGAGAAGATTCACATCCAGAAGAGAATAGAGTTAGGAGCGATAGGCAGCATGGTTTTGTGAAGGGGAGGTCGTGTCTCAAAACTTGATTGAGTTTTTTGAGGAAGTGAGAAGAAAAATTGACCAGGGCAGGGCAGTGGATGTTGTTTATATGGACTTTAGTAAAGCCTTCGATAAGGTTCCTCATGGCAGGCTGATACAGAAGGTGAAGTCATATGGGATCCGAGATAAGTTGGTAAAATGGATACAAAACTGGCTTAGGCACAGTAAGCAGAGAGTAGCAGTGGAAGGTACTTTTCTAACTGGAGATCTGTGACAGGCGAGGTTCCAAAAGAATGTGCTAGAGCTTCTGTTGTTTGTAATATATATATATACATACATAAATGATTTGGAGGAAAATGTAGGTAGTCTGATTAGTAAATGTGCAGATGGTACAACATTTGGAGAAATAGCGGATAGTGAGGAGGATTGTCAGAGGATACAGCAGGAGATAAATCGGCTGAAGACCTGGGCCAAAAGATGGCAGATGGACTTTAACCGGGACAAATGTGAGGTGATATGATTTGGAAGGTCTACTGCAGAAAGAAAGTATACAGTAAATGATAGGGCCCTTAGAAATATTAGCATGCAGAGGGATCTAGGCTTGCAGATCCACAGTTCCCTGAAGATGGCAACTCAGGTGGACAAGGTGGTCATGAAGGCATATGACATGCTGGCCTTCAGCGGATGGGGCGTTGAGTATAGGAATTGGAAAATCGTGCTGCAGCTGTATAAGACTTTGGTTAGGCCACATTTGGAGTATTGTGTACAATTCTGGTCGTCACACTACCGGAAGGATGTTGATCCATTGGAAAGGGTGCAGAGAGATTTACCAGGTTGTTACCTGGTTTGGAGAATATGGACTATAAAGAAAGGTTGAACAAACTTGGATTGTTTTCATTGGAGCATCGGAGGATGAGGGGGGACCTGATAGAGATTTACAAGATTATGACAGGCTTGGATAGAGTGGATAGTCAGAGTCTTTTTCCCAGGGTTGAAGGGTCAATTACTCAGGGGTATAGGTTGAAAGTGAGGGGGAGAAAGTTTAAAAGAGATGTAAGGGGCAAGTTTTTCACACAGAGGGTAGCGAATGCCTGGAATGTGCTGCTGCAGAAAGTGCTGGGAGCAGATTCTATAACAATGATAGATACATGAATAGGCAGGGAATAGAGGGATGTGGACCATATAGAAGCAAGAAAATATTAGAGAGGCATCTGTGTCACCACAGACTTGGTGGGCAGAATGGTCTGTTCCTGTGCTGTACTGTTCTTTGAATTTCATATGTACCCAAAGCAGGCAGATGGGCACTTGGCCTAAAGTTTCATCCAAAGGAGGGAAGCTCTAACAATCCATACAATAAGCTTCTCTATGCCCAATATCTTATTTCCTTAAATATATTCCAACCCACAAAAAAAATAGCGAATTCCATGATTCTGTACTTCGACTGGGAAACCCATGCTGAAAATGAGCACGATAGGGTCCATTATATTCTCTTGCCCGTGGCCTTGGTGAGTATAAATGTTACATTTTGCTGAAGATAGAACAGTACAGCGGGTTAAGTATTCCGTCCCATTAGCTCTGAAAACTGGACATAAACCAGGAAACAATGATGGGAAAATTTCTCCTCTATCTGCTAACTCTAGAAATTTAGTTGTTACCATCGTTCATGCTGGTGGGTTTCTCCCATCCCGCTGCGGTGAATGGAGATTTGGCTGGACGCCAAATTCTCCGACCTCGCTGCAGTGGGAGCGTGGTGTGAACAGCCGGTAAGATTGCGCCCTAAGTGTTTAATTAGTAGAGAGTTCATATGACTATTTTGTGCTGCAACCCTTTCCCACTAATAGAGTCAGAGAGGTTTACAGCATGGAAACAGGCCCTTTGGCCCAACTTGTCCATTCCACCCTTTTTTTTAAACCCCTAAGCTAGTCTCAATTACCCACATTTGGCCCATATCCCTCTATACCCATCTTACCCATGTAACTGTCTAAATGCTTTTTAAAAGACAAAATTGTACCTGCCTCTACTACTACCTCTGGCAGCTTGTTCCAGACACTCACCACCTTGTGTGTGAAAAAATTGCCCCTCTGGATCCTTTTGTATTTCTCCCTTCTCACCTTAAACCTATGCCCTCTAGTTTTAGACTCCCCTACCTTTGAGAAAAGATATTGACAATCTAGCTGATCTATGCCCCCCATTATTTTACAGACCACTATAAGATCACCCCTCAGCCTTCTACGCTCCAGAGAAAAAGTCCCAATCTATCCAGCCTCTCCTTATAACTCAAACCATTAAGTCCCGGCAGCATCCTAGTAAATCTCTTCTGCACTCTTTCTGGTTTAATAATATCCTTTCTATAATAGGGTGACCAGAACTGTACACAGTATTCCAAGTGTGGCCTTACCAAGATCCCGTTGCAATCCGAGATAACGTTCTTCACTGACCACTATGCCACCACTCTTGGTGTCATCTGCAAACCTACTAACCATGCCTCCTACATTCTCATCCAAATCATTAATATAAATGACAAATAACAGTGGACCCCACCGATCACTGCTGGTCACACGTCTCCAGTTTGAAAAACAACCTTCTACAACCACCTTCTGGCTTCTGTCATCAAGCCAATTTTGTATCCATTTAGCTACCTCACCCTGGATCCCATGAGATTTAATCTTATGTAACAACCTACCATGCTGTACCTTGTCAAAGGCCTTGCTAAAGTCCATGTCGACAACATCAACTGCACTGCCCTCATCTAACTTCTTGGGTTACCCCTTCAAAAAACTCAATCAAATTTGTGAGACATGATTTTCCACTCACAAAGCCATGCTGACTGTCCCTAATCAGTCCTTGCCTCTCTAAATGCCTGTAGATCCTGTCTCTCAAAATACCTTCCAACAACTTACCCACCACAGATGTGAGGTTTACCGGCCTATAGTTCCCAGGCTTTTCCCTGCAGTCCTTTTTAAATAAAGGCACAACATTTGCCACTCTCCAATCTTCAGGCACCTCACCTGTGACTATCAATGATTCAAATATCTTTGCTAGGGGACCAGCAATTGGTGTTCATAATATTCCTATGATGTGCCATGAGAAAGTTTACTAAGTTAAAGATGCTGTATAGACGTAAGTCTTTGAGACTATCCAAAAACTTATTTCAGGTAGGATCCTTATCAGCAATAGAGGATGGAAATTTCTCAAGCCAGGAGTCTGCAATTCACTCAAACACAACAGTAAAAGGGCTGTCTGTTTACCCCCAGGCACTGAGTTACACGTTTTACAGTCTAAATATCCACTGATTTTTAATATTTTGAAACTGTAAATCAGTAACTGTTCATAAAACTGCTACTTATTGAAAAACGCGGTGTTAAAGTTCAAGTGCGGCTATACTGATGCTTGGAGATGGGATATAGTCAAAACATATTTCAGTAGGTTGCCTGGGCCAAGCTTCTATTTAAATAACAAACAATTCCGGGCAAGGGTGGATATGGCCCAAGAATGTATTCATATACATAAACAGGTAATTTATGAACTATGAACATAAAATTATGTACCTATGGAAATAAACAGAGCATCGTAAAGTTGCTTGTGCTGACGGGTAGTGTTGTGTTCAGTGTACCCAAAGTAAGTGATTATGTATTTGAATGAAGTTTTTATATGTTTAGTGCAAATTATCAGGTGGTGCTTTTTTTATTCATTCGTGGGACATGGGCGTCGCTGGTTGGCCAGCATTTATTGCCCATCCCTAGAGCTAATGTATGTTATGTCTGCGAAGGAGGTACCTGCAAAACTCTGTTACAATTGATACAATTTTAAAACCATCTTTGCAATGATGTTTGTATATTAACTCTGTCAAAATGGTGAACTTGGCTATATTGTCGAACATTACGATTCAGCATCATGTTGCTGAATTACATGTGTTTCTCAAACATGCAGTCACATTTCAGGATTCGATTTTATTCTTTTTATTTGGTGTGATCTGAATGTTTATCCATACAGCCTTTTATTACTACCAGGCAGGAATACGCAAAATTTATCCAGCTCATGGTAGGTTGTTGCATAAGGTTAAATCTCAAGGGATTCAGAGTGAGGTAGCCAATTGGATACAAAATTGGCTTGATGACAGAAGTCAGAGGGTGGTTCTAGAGGTTTGTTTTTCAAAGTGGAGGTCTGTGACTAGCGGTGTGCCTCAGGGATCGATGCTGGGTCCATTGTTATTTGTCATTTGTATTAATGATTTGGATGAAAATTCAGTCGGCATGGTTAGTAAGTTTGCAGATGACACCAACATTGGTGGCATTGTGGACAGTAAAGAAAGTTTTCAAGGATTGCAACGGGACCTTGATCAATTGGGCCAGCGGGCTGATTAATGGCAGATGGAGTTTAATTTAGATAAACACGAGGTGATGCATTTTGGTAGATTGAACCAGGTCAGGACTTACACAGTTAAGTAGGGCATTGGGGAGAGTTATAAAACAAAGACATCTAGGAATACAGGTTCATAGCTCCTTGAAAGTGGAGTCACTGGTGGACAGAGTGATGAAGGCGGCATTCGGCATCCTTGGTTTCATTGGTCAGAACATTGAATACAGGAGTTGGTAGGTCTTGTTGAAGTTGTACAAGACATTGGTAAGGCCACACTAGGAATACTGTGTACAGTTCTGGTCACCCCATTATAGAAAGGATATTATTAAACCAGAGAGAGTGCAGAAAAGATTTACTAGGATGCTACCGGGACTTGATGGTTTGAGTCATAAGGAGAGGCTGGATAGACTGGGACATTTTTCCCTGGAGCATAGGAGGGTTAAGAACATAAGAACTAGGAGCAGGAGTAGGCCATCTGGCCCCTCGAGCCTGCTCCGTCATTCAATAAGATCATGGCTGATCTTTTTGTGGACTCAGCTCCACTTACCCGCCTGCTCACCATAACCCTTAATTCCTTTACTGTTCAAAAATGTATCTATCCTTGCCTTAAAAACATTTAATGAGGTAGCCTCAACTGCTTCACTGGGCAGGAATTCCACAGATTCACAACCCTTTGTGTGAAGAAGTTCCTCCTCAACTCAGTCCTAAATCTGCTTCCCCTTATTTTGAGGCTATGCCCCCTAATTCTAGTTTCACCCGCCAGTGGAAACAACTTCCTTGCTTCTATCTTATCTATTCTCTTCATAATCTTATATGTTTCTATAAGATCTCCCCTCATTCTTCTGAATTCCAAAGAGTATAGCCCCAGTCTACTCAGTTTATCCTCATAAGCTAACCCTCTCAACTCCGGAATCAACCTAGTGAATCTTCTCTGCACCCCCTCCAGTGCCAGTATATCCTTTCTCAAGTAAGGAGACCAAAACTGTACACAGTACTCCAGGTGCGGCCTCACCAGCACTTTATACAGCTGCAACATAACCTCGCTGTTTTTAAACTCCATCCCTCTAGCAATGAAGGACAAAATTGCATTTGCCGCCTTAATTACCTGCTGCACCTGCAAACCAACTTCTTGAGATTCCTGCACAAGGACACCCAGGTCCCTCTGCACAGCAGCATGCTGCAATTTTTTACCATTTAAATAACTGTCCATTTTGCTGTTATTCCTACCAAAATGGATGACCTCACATTTACCAACATTGTACTCCATCTGCCAGACCCTCGCCCACTCACTTAGATTATCTATATCCCTTTGCAGACTTTCAGTGTCCTCTGCACACTTTGCTCTTCCCCCATCTTAGTGTCATCTGTGAATTTTGACACACTACACTTGGTCCCCAACTCCAAATCATCTATGTAAATCATAAACAATTGCGGTCCCAACACTGATCCCTGAGGCACATCATTAGTCACTGATCGCCAACCAGAAAAACACCCATTTACCCCCACTCTTTGCTTTCTGTTGGTTAACCAATTCTCTATCCATGCTAATACATTACCCGTAACACTGTGCATCTTTATCTTATGTAGTAGTCTTTGGTGCGGCACCTTGTCAAATGCCTTCTGGAAATCCAGATACACCACATCCACAGGTTCCCCATTGTCCACTGCACATGTAATGTTCTCAAAGAATTCCACCAAATTAGTCAAATCTTATCGAGGTCTATAAAATAATGAGGGGCATAGATCAGCAAGATAGTCAACATCTTTTTGCAAAGGTAGGGGAGTCTAAAACTAGAGGGCATAGGTTTAAAGTTTTTTAAAAGTTTATTTATTTATTAGTCACAAGTAAGGCTTGCATTAACACTGCAAGGAAGTTACTGTGAAATTCCCCTAGAGAGTGATGAGTGTCTGGAACGAGCTGCGAGAGGTAGTAGTAGAGGTGGGTACAATTTTGTCTTTTAAAAAGCATTTAGGCAGTTATAGTAAGATGGGTATAGAGGGATATGGGCCAAACACGGATAATTGGGAATAGCTTAATGGTAAAAACAGGGCGGCATGGACAAGTTGGGCCAAAGGGCCTGCTTCCATGCTGTAAACCTTTCTGACTCTAGGTCCTGAGAGGCTATGTGTACTCTGATCCTTCAGACATTTGATCTACACCTTAATATATCCACTACATGCCAACAAAATGTAAAAACGTTTGTATAATAACTTAACATGGAACACTAGATGAAGAACTGCAGCAGTATGGGTTTCAGTCTATGTAAAACCTTCATTAACAAGAATTGTAGAGGGCAGATAAAAATCTACAAGGTGCATTCTGGATCATGGCACAAGCCCATCGGTTGAATTGTTGAATGGAATGAACAGTTGCAGGGGGGAACTAAAAGCCTGTTTCATACCTGAGGGATACCCCCATATATCAAATCACACACAAATAAAAACATGTTTGTTGAATTAAACACAAGTAACAACATGCTCTTAATTTTTTTTTTACTCATTCATGATGTTGCCGGCTGGCCAGCAGTTATTGCCCATCCCTAGTTGCAATTGGAGGACAATTGACAATCAACCACATTCCTGTGGCTCTAGAGTCAGATGTAGGCCGAACCAGGTAAGGCAACAGATTTCCTTCCCTAAAGGACATTGGTGAACCAGATGGGATTTTCCGACAATCGACAATGGTTTCATGATTCCTATTTCCAGATATTTTTTACTGAATTTAAATTCCACCATCTGCCATGGCGGGATTCGAACGCCATCCCCAGAACATTAGCTGAGTTTCTGGATTAATAATCTAGTCATAATACCATTAGGCCATCACCTCCACCCCAACAGACTTTGCAGGAGGTTTATGAAACACAATTTGGCACCAAGCCACAAAAGGATACATTAGGCAGACTTGAGGAGCATCTTAAGGGATGAAGGGAAGGTGGAGACAGAGAGAGAGTTTCAGAGCTTAGGGTTTTGTTAATTGAAGGCATGGACACAAATGGTTGGGAAATTGCTGTGTTGGATGCTGTTCAGAGCTTCTTCTTGACCCTTGCTTGGATTGATATTACAACAAGAACATCAGTTCTTACAACATGACATGTTGCTTTCTAGTCACAAGCAATGATTTCACTGCATTCTTCCAGATGACACGGACAAGCTGGATGAACCACTCACTCTGAAACTGACCCAGAAAAGTTATACATTCCTAAAGTGATGAACCAAATCCCTAGGTATGCTACTGAAGACAGTCGTCTGGATGTTCTCAAGAGTGATGGAAAAAGATGCAGTTAAAGTATAGGACTTGTACCCAACTCATTCCCACAGGGAGGTGCATGGAGTCATTGAGATTGCAACCACTGTAAAATTATTGAAGGATGACCTGAGCTTGCCTTCTTGGGAGGCTGAGAGAAAGACCATCCAGAAAACAGAAAAAAAAAGAAACAAGGGAGAGTGGGAGGAAGAGAAGCTCAAAGACAAAAAATGTAAAAGAAACCATTTTGTGCACTCTGCCACCAGATGTTGACAGGAGCGCATATCCTAAATCACCACCTAAGTTTAAGACATAGCTTATCATGGTGGCACAGTGGTTCACACTGCTGCCTCACAACGCCAGGGACCGAGGTTTGATTCCCAGTTTGGGTCACTGTCTGTGTCAAGTTTGCATGTTCTCCCTGTGTCTGCGTGGGTTTCCTCCGGGTGCTCCGGTTTCCTCCCACAATCTGAAAGACATGCTGGTTAGGTGCATTGATCCGAACAGGCACCGGACTGTGGCGACGAGGGGAATTTCACAGTAACTTCATTGCAGTGTTAATGTAAGCCTTACTTGTGACTAATAAATAAACTTTAACATTTTAAAGTTTATGTATTAGTGTCACAAGTAAGCTTATATTAACACTGCAATGAAGTTACTGTGAAAATCCCCTAATCGCTACACTCCGGCGCCTGTTCAGAGACATTGAGGGAGAATTTAGTATGGCCAATGCACCTAACCAGCACGTCTTTTGGATTTGTGGGAGGAAACCGGAGCACCCAAAGGAAACCCATGCAGACTCCGCACAGACAATGACCCAAGCAGGAATCAAACCCGGGGTCTGGCACTGTGAGGCAGCAGTGCTAACCACAGTGCCATCCTAAGAATAACTTAATAAACTTGTCCAGATTTTGTCTCCATAAAGTCCATGCACAAGAAAGCTCTGCTGCCAAGTCTGTTCCTGACTTAAAGGGATGCAAAGTCCCAAAAATCTTACAGCACAAAGTGGTTTTTGTCACGATACTGTCATAATTACCCTTTCAACATATCTAAGTAAACAGCGTCCAAAAAATCCTCCCACAACACTACAAGTTGGTGCTCTTCCTTCTTCCTAATTAGGCAGTAAAATCTTACCCTGACTTCGCAGACTATGCAAGGCCTGGTAAAAGAAGCATTTATTTTTAAGAGAACAAAAGAAGTATTGGTGGACCTAGTGCCAGCATTAGCCAATGAGGGCAGTGGTGACAGGCGAGTGGGACATTTGAGCATAAGAACATAAGAACATAAGAAATAGGAGCAGGAGTAGGCCATCTGGCCCTTCGAGCCTGCCCCGCCATTCAACAAGATCATGGCTGATCTGAAGCGAATCAGTTCCACTTACCCGCCTGCTCCCCATATCCCCTAATTCCCTTATCGATCAGAAAACTATCTACCCGTGATTTAAACATATTCAACGAGGAAGCCTCCACCACTTCAATGGGCAGAGAATTCCAGAGATTCACTACCCTCTGAGAGAAGAAGTTCCCCCTCAACTCTGTTCTGAACCGGCCCCCCCTTATTTTGAGGCTGTGCCCTCTAGTTCTGGTTTCCCTTCTAAGTGGAAAGAATCTCTCCACCTCTACCCTATCCAGCCCCTTCATTATCTTATATGTCTCTATAAGATCACCCCTCATCCTTCTAAACTCCAACGAGTACAGACCCAATCTGTTTAATCTCTCCTCATAAGCTACATCCCTCATCTCCAGTATCAACCTGGTGAACCTTCTCTGCACTCCCTCCAAGGCCAATATATCCTTTCGCAAATAAGGGGACCAAAACTGCACACAGTACTCCAGTTGCGGCCACATATGTGAGCAGCAAAATAGAGATGAGCTAAAATTTATAGTGTGTCTAGAATAGGAGGCTGGATAAAACAACATTGGAACAGTCGAGTCTGAACGTAACAAAGACATGGGAGAAGATTCCGTCAGACGGACTGAAGTCAGGGTACAAATTAAGGGAGAAGAGGAAGATTTGCATTTATATAGTGCCTATTACAACTATGGCACATCCCAAAGCACTTTCCAATCAATTGTATTGTGGTGTAGTCACAAATTATGTAAGAATGTAAAATGAAGAAAGAAAGGATTATAAAAAGTGGGTAAATTTAGAGGTGGAAATTACAAGCTATGTGATTGAGAAAGAATTGCACTAAAACAGGCAGCAATTGGAAGGTGACAATGCACTCCAAGAACTTGGAAGGGGAAAGAGAGATTGTAAATATGACTGCATTATGCAATCAAGGGGGGTGGGGGGGGGGGGGGGGGGTGGTCAGGAGTTTTGTTTTCAGAAAGGAGGCAAATAATGGTGCTTTGAAAGGTCAGGACACAGTACCAGAGGAGAAAAAAAGCATTTAAAAAGTCACTCCTATCCAGGAGACAGTCATGTTCCTGCACAATCAACTGAAGCGATAGTCTTAATGACAAAGCAGCACATGGGATTCTCACACTCGCCACATTCTCACACTCGTTCACCAATGTCAATATTGACATGAATGCAGATTAAACTTGCTATGATTTTTATGTTTAATGACAACAATGCATCTCCCTCACAATTGTTTTTGTACTTATATACACATCCAAAGTAGAAATGCAAAGAAGATAGACAGTAACATCTGGTACAACTTTGATTCCTAACACAGATCACATAATTCAATTGGCTTGCAAGTTTTTAATGTCACGAGAAAAAGGAATAATCTTCTTAAAATTTTTGGTCAGGCAGCAAGGGTGATTAACGTTCTAAACACATCATGTCTGGATATTACCACGGTTAGCACAATTCCATGTGAACAACTGGCAGATGTAGAATGACAGTATCCATGGTATATGTCCAAAGGAATCTAGTTCAATAGTTTGATGGATGGTCATCTACCAAATCAAGGTTAGGTGCCCTGGCATCTGAAACCAGGCTATAGATCAGTGCATTTACTTTCGGAGATTAGTTTCCTTATGCTGACAAAGCGCGAGAGGAACGCACAAAATAACAAAGGTAGGTTCTTCTTTGAAGAAGTTAATTTCATGTTTGTTTTAAAAGCATGATGCAGAGACCAGGAAAGGTTAACACCACAAGGAGGGGGATAATGCCATGAATTTCCAATGCTTCTCACTAGCCTGCTTTAGGCTGGAGAATAAAAATTAATGTATGGGATAAATATCTAATGACTCCTGATTCTACGGATTTGAATACTCTGTATTACCCACCTGAGACCTGATGATGTGCTGAAGATGATGGAATTACCTTTCTTAATTAACTTAAAAATTACATAAGAGAAAAGAGCACTGGGAATGTTGTTTATCGGTTTCAGAAAAGAGCTTGCAGTTATGTTAACTGCTGATAATTTGCAAGTTGTCTTAAAAATTAATTCACAGGCTGTGGGCATCGCTGCTAGGCCGGCATTTATTGTCCACCCCTAATTGCCCTTGAGAAAGTGGTGGTGAGCTGCCTAATCACTAAGCTATTAATACAACTCAACAATTCCGCCAAACCAGTCTGAAACTAGACACAACACTGAATGTATGAAAACTTTTCTTTAGTTGTAACAAAAATCAACAGGAAGGAGAGACCAAGATGATGAAAAAAATAACTGATAACGGATCATCTAAATAGTTGTTGATAACGGTTAACTCTGATGTCCTGGTATCATAGTTCGGCTAAAGCATGGGGTGTGGAAGATAAAATACAAAGATGATCAATGTGGGTGACTTTAAAGAAGAATGGATTGATGTGACTGCGAGACAAAATGGAAGGAAGTTGAATTCAAGAGAAAATGCTGGAAAATCTCAGCAGGCCTGGCAGCATCTGTAAGGAGAGAAAATAGCTGATGTTTCGAGTCCAGATGACCATTTGTCACTGTTCAGTTTACAGGAGTGTGAAGCCTGAGATTTCATAGCAGGCCTCAGCTTTTGACTGGAATCAATTTCTTGCATGAGCTCACTGGAATAAACTATGTGCTGGCAAGGGTGAAAAGGGATTTTAGGCAGCAAAAGGCTGCCACTAGGGACCGAAATGAATGATCTGCAACTTGAAGCAGTATCTGAGGCAACTGGTTGGGCAGAGAACGAAGCTTGGAGCAGGGGAGACACAAGATTTCCTTGTGGAACTAAGAGGAGCACTCCTGCTCTTTCTGGTCCACAAGGAAGCCACCTTTCTGGGCCTCTTCTGGTCCTGGATCTGCTTCTCAATCGGTTTGGCCCAACTGGCAAGCCACAAGGATCCCAATTAACGTACTTGAAACTTGATCTACATATGGTTACAAATTTAAAGTTCAAAGGTTGTTATGTTTCACGTCTACCTCTAAGTTAGGGTAAAGTAGAAGAACAAAGGCATCATCTGATCTGTTCTGAATTCTGCCTGACAACAAGCTTGGGTAGCTTGGTTGTTAAAGGTTAAAAAGGGGCCCAGGTTGTCTTACTGGGAAGGAGGTACGAGATATTCCCACCTATAAACAATGACCAGTGCAACTGTGCTGACAATGGAGACTTTAAGTTCCTAGGTCTCACAAGAAGATGAGAAGAATGTCAGATTTTATAAATGGTTATACTTAATACACCATGTGACTTTAGTTTTAAACAAAAAACAAATTTTATTGTATACAAAATAAAAAGTGCAAATCACTAACAACACAACAGCTTATAAATGTATACCATACCCCCGGCACCACACCCCCCCACCCCCCTCAACCCCCTTCCCGTTCCGAAAAGGGTTCTCTTATCTTCTGACAATTTTAAGGTTCATTCACTTTCTCTGGACCAATCCGAAAGATATGACACAGCCTCCGAGAATTCATATTAATTGTCCTTAGTATTCCATCTATTCCTGAGAGTCTATGGGGGTCCTTCCATTAGCCTATTGGCTACTTTAAACCCCACCTTTTCTTTTACCGACCTCACGACTGGATGACTTAGCTCCTTGTTCAGGTTGCTGACAGATCAAACTCCTTTCCCACAGCTTCCCGAGCTAACTCTCCAGGACCACATATATGTTTCCTTGTTTTCTGCCACAAGTCCATGCGAGGACCACAGAAGGTTCTGCCCCCCCCTCCCCCCCCACCAGCTGCAAGCTGGAGCTAAACTTCCAACTGAACTGAACTATCTATTACTGTCAGCAAGCATACACACACAAATTGAACATAAGAACCTTATAACCAAGGTTCCACCCTGAATCATTATCTCTATAGCAACATGAGATGCAACCAGTTCCCAGACATAAATGCAAATTAACTACCTTTTAATTCCAAAGTTTTTCATCAGTCTGGGAAAACATATGAATAATTTTTATATCTAATATAAAAATTAGATATTGTACAATCCTCTTTCCCAGAATTGTTCATTATTAGCTATTTTTATGGCGCCAACAATAGACATCCTGGCTCTGCCAAGACATTCTCTCCCTTTGATTTGTTGGATAAACAGAGGATAGCTTTTAACTGCAATTAATTCCCAGCTTGTTTTGAGTTGCATTCACTTCAGGATTAGTACTCGTTTACCTTACATTGAACACTTTAGCTTTCTAAAACTAAAAATTATATTCTAAAACATGAATTATGAACGTGATATAGAACATAGAAAGCCACAGCACAAACAGGCCCTTCGGCCCACAAGTTGCGCCGATCATATCCCTACCTCTAGGCCTATCTATAGCCCTCAATCCCATTAAATCCCATGTACTCATCCAGAAGTCTCTTAAAAGACCCCAACGAGTTTGCCTCCACCACCACCGACGTCAGCCGATTCCACTCACCCACCACCCTCTGAGTGAAAAACTTACCCCTGACATCTCCTCTGTACCTACCCCCCAGCACCTTAAACCTGTGTCCTCTCGTAGCAACCATTTCAGCCCTTGGAAATAGCCTCTGAGAGTCTACCCTATCCAGACCTCTCAACATCTTGTAAACCTCTATCAGGTCACCTCTCATCCTTCGTCTCTCCAGGGAGAAGAGACCAAGCTCCCTCAACCTATCCTCATAAGGCATGCCCCCCAATCCAGGCAACATCCTTGTAAATCTCCTCTGCACCCTTTCAATGGCTTCAACATCTTTCCTGTAATGAGGTGACCAGAACTGCGCGCAGTACTCCAAGTGGGGTCTAACCAGGGTCCTATAAAGCTGCAGCATTATCTCCCGACTCCTAAACTCAATCCCTCGATTAATGAAGGCCAGTACGCCGTACGCCTTCTTGACCGCATCCTCCACCTGCGAGGCCGATTTAAGAGTCCTATGGACCCGGACCCCAAGGTCCTTCTGATCCTCTACACTGCTAAGAATGGTACCCTTCATATTGTACTGCTGCTTCATCCCATTGGATCTGCCAAAATGGATCACTACACACTTATCCGGGTTGAAGTCCATCTATTAACAACAATATCACTGCACCTGAGATACAGGTCAGCTTGCAAAGGGGGGGGGGGGGGGGGGGGGGGGGGGGGGGAAGAGAGCGTGCCGAGAGAGAGAGATAGTGAGGAGAGAGAAAGCAGACAGCAGAGGGATAGGCACACCCACCTCTATTGTCACCATGCAAAGTTCAAGTGGGAATTCACATTCAGATTGAAGCTTGTGAAGTTTTAAATGAGGCTGAAAATTTTGCACCCTCTTGGCTCGAGAGAGAGGAATCGCCAGGGTAACCCTCGCCATGAAAGTCAGTTTTGAGGTTAGAGATTACCTAGCTGGAAAAGGAAAAAAAAAAAATGAGGCAAGCCTCAGGAGCTGAGAATAGCTTTGGACAGGTTCCTGGAGAATTAAATGCCTACTTAAGGGATAAAGTATAACAACGGAGGGGGATTTTCAGTCATTTTAAAAGCTAAATGGAGGATCTTCTCCATAGCTTAGAGTTTAAGTTGCCCACTGAATATTGTTTAGACAATGTTGCTTTTAGTTTGTTTACTACAGTCAAAGTCTTAAAACTTGAAATCTTGTTGCATTATTCTTCCATTATATAGTTGAAAATTAGAATAGCTTTTTAAAAAAAAAACTAGTTATCCTTCTCAAAGGGGATCATAACAATATTTATAGCAGGGCTTTGCTGTCTTCCATTAAGTGCCCTGCATCCTGCTGAAAGGAACTGGTTAATATTGGATTCTGTTGGGGAGCAATGGAATCAGAGGGTATCAACCATGAGGGGCATTTTAATTGCGTACTTGCATTTCAACTTTAATTCCTATCAGCATCCATCCTGACAACGTGAAAGTACTAGAATCTGTGTTCGATACACAATTCATTTCAAATGAAAATGTACTCATCTATATATATATATATATATATATATATACACACACACATATATAATATATATAATGATAAGTGTGAAGCAGCATCAGTATCCAGCAGTATAATTATTTTTGGTCACATGTTGATGTAAAGAACAAAACTCTGCAATTGACACCTCCAGATGTAAGAATGGAATTTCAAGATCAGATGAGAGCACAACTATTCGTGCAACAAGATGACACACTGATTCAAAATGATTCTCCTCAAGAATCTCTAGTTTCACAGACCATAAAAATTCCTACACAAGCAACATAAAACTGTCAAAACAAATTTGTATTAAAATTCTCGCAGAGCACAGAGTCAGATATCAATAGTAACCATTGTTCTTCGTTTGTGTTTCTTTCCATCCAGGTTCAATTGCAAAGACACGGGAAAATAGAATTAGTGACTTTTGCAATAGTTAGATCTTTATTTTCATGCGCAACAATGATTAATTCATTGTATATAAAGACAGAAGATGCTGAATGAACTTGGCAGGTGTGTCCACATTTCAACTCAGCATCTTGTTCATTTCAACTCAGCATCTTGTTCTCATGCCCACGTGTCTATCCTTGGCTTACTGCAATGTTCCAGTGAAGTTCAATGCAAACTAGAGGAGCAGCACCTCATTTTCCAATAGGGCATGTTACAGCCTTCTGGACTCAATGCTGCATTCAATAACTTTAGACTGTGAACTTTCCCTTCCATCTTGACCCCTTTTTGGTTTTTCTCTCCTTGGTTTGTCCCAATGCAAACACCCCATCCTCCCCCACAGGGCAATCTGTCACTTCTTCTTCTGCTTTGCTTTGATCTTTGTTCTTCTGTGACAATACTGTACCTTTAAGAAATGTATTTGAGCCATGTGCTTATGTAGGATCTGTTGTAGCATTGCTTTTTATGCAGTCGGGAGCTGTAGTGTCTACCAGCATGCTGGATTGTTGCAGCAGCCTTTTTGCTTCTAATGGCTAGAATGGTGGTTTTAATCTGAGCTAATGCTGTTCTGCTGTTTTCCCCTGGGATTTTGCAGAGTGGGGCTTCATTGGGATGATTGGCAGGTATGGTCATGTGACAGGGAAGCTGGGCCTTTTCACAGAATATTCAAGCTTAGATGATGCTTTGGAGTAGAGAGAGAAGAGTTTACCTCTCTGAGGCTTTGCTGTGTGAGGATATATCCTTCTCTGAAAATTGCTGCCTGGACCTCTGTCCAGAAGTGTTAAAAAGCTGAAAATCCAGCATAATGCGAGCACATTTGTTGTTGTGCTAACTAAGTCTGAAAAAGAGTGCATGTCTGAGAGATGTAATCAGTAAAAGTTATGCTAATTCTTTTTGTTATATTCTAACTGTGTTCTTAAATAAATTTTGTTTGATAAAAGCTTCTAGTGGGTCACTTGAATCATATCTGGAGTGAAAGACCTTATGCTCACCCATGCCACGATCAAATGTAAAACTTGGGTCTAAGCTAACTTCATAAGACACCTTGGAGTTTCTGGCCTGGGTCTTAACACTCCTATTAACACATTCTGCTTGCTTACTTTTATGCACGTCCTTGGTCCTTAATGGTTAAGTCCTTAAAGTTAGTCCTTAAGTTAACACTCCCTTCATCTTGTGTCCTTGACACTTCCGTTTATCTCTCCCCAGCTCTGACCTCTCCCTGACCTCTATTCATCTCCACCTCCTCCATCCCCCTCTCCAACTATATAATCCATTACATTTCCATCCGTCTCCAGTTCTGAAGGACTCTGTTTCTCTCGCCACAGATGCTGCCAGACCTGCTGAGTTTATTCAACATTTACTGTTTTTATTTCAGATTTCTAGCATCCACAGTATTTTTCTTTTATATAAGTAGCTCATATCATTGTCACGCCATTTTATTCAAACATTCCAGTTTTCGTTGTGACCTCTTCAGGTCAATATGAGAGTGGCTAAGGAATAATGTGCATTGGCTTTTGAACACAGATGTGCAAAAGTGATGTGAATATCAACTCGCTTGATTTAGTCAATCGTTATTTTTAAAAGTACAGATATCTCAACACAATACATAACTTTACAGAAATCACAGGAATAACTACCTTTATTATTTGCCCTCTAAATGCCAATGGAGGAAAATCTGCTAAGTTCACATAACATCTCAATATGGCCTCTGCTGATCAAGAACAAAAGCAATTATCTCAGCACAAGTCTGTGAGGGAAATTGTCCATGACTTGATCAGGTTAGGATTAAAAGCTCGTGGTGAGCACTCTCACTATGAAGTTATATATCAACAATCCAGTTTTCAAAGCATAAGCCCAATTTTCCTTCCTTTTCTTTGACCTTCACCTCATTCTTCCTCACATTCCTCCAGTGAAAATTGGTCAAGAATTTGATCCCTAATTTCAATGGCAATTTTGCTCTGTGGAATAATCTATTAGCAGATGCAAGCATACCAAATAACATGTTATTTGACTAATACATAGATGTCTTCAGTAGAATGTGGGTATGTCACTTAATTGTTACGTTACTAAAGCCATACCAATCACTTCTTTTAACATCACCAGAACTGATGCAAAAATCTACTGTTGTGAATAATTTCTCACCTGCCCTGCTACAGAATCAGTTTCTAACTGATGCTTAAAGGCAACGTGGACAGAGAGAAAGAGTGACACAGGAACAATAAACAGTAGAACACACACAAAGAAACATCGCACAAAGAGCAGAACATTTGAGCATTACAGCATCCAGTGCAATCTGATCTGAGAAGAGAAAATCCAGGCTCTCACCCCTCAGAACAAAACTGTAGCTTTGGTTCATGTGTACTGTTACGCCCATATACCCTCCTCATCATCCTATTGGTCGATATGTTTGAGGACATGCATGGCAGCATTGGAATGAAACAAAGAAAGGGTTAGTTAGTTTGGTGCATTAGAACATTTTTATCTCTGTTGGTAGAAATGTGAGTTTGTTTAGAATAGACAGCCTGCAGCTTCAGCACAAAGACAAACAAACATACAGATTGTCTACAGAGACAATTTCACCCCACTGGAACCTACAAACCAGAAGCTAAAGCAAAAACAAGCAAAGAGTAACCTGAATCCATTTCATGGTAGTTCTTACCCTGTGTAAGAGTTCAGAATTTTAAGGTTGCTTCTTGACTTTTGTAATCTATATATATTCTATAATAAACAAATACTATCCTCATAAAACAGTTTAGTTTAGACTGTGCATTTTCAAGATGCTTTCGAACATCGGCTGCAAGTCATTCAATTAAAAATATCGTATTATGCAACACTGTTTCAACACAATTTCTTAAAACAAACTGCAAATCCGAATGCATTTTGCCATCTTACATAATAGAAGAGTGATGGGGCATGCATAATATCGATGTGAAAAATAGATTGCAAGTTCAAAAATGTATTAAATAATACCTTTTTAAAATAGAACACTGAATTTGATCATCTCAGGAATTAAGGAAACTTAAGTTTCAGCTATTTGAAAACACGTTACCACATCTGAAAACCCAGAGATTGAAGTAAATAAGCTGGACAATGGCATGTATTAGTGCATGTTCTGGCCAGGTTAGATTTGTACTGGATTCCTTCATATGCTTTTTTAAATTTTTGGTGTTCACCTGTTTAAAGTAATAGGTTATAAACATGTGAAAAAAATAATGCAATCAATTACATATTTGTCGGGGAACAGTACTGATTGGAAAATATCCCTGTAAAATAAAAGTGGTATCTTTTAATTTCTCATAGAGACAATGACTTGTTTCTTAATAAAGGAGATCAAGGTATTCTTGTTCAAAATTCAACACAGCAAAAAATTTATAATTAACAGGCTGCAACAATGTCTTAAAAATAGACACACCAATCTTATTCACTCCAACACATAAGCAAAACATTTTGCCCTTTGAAAATTTAGATAGTTATGTTCCCAAGGCCACCTGGGTCAAAGGTGAATAACATAAAAAGGACGTGCAGAAATTCAGATGGAGCTTTAGGCGTGAATTGGTTATAGCATCGCAAAGAATGGAGAAATCAATTTGAATACGCAGCTCAACAGATTTAACAAGGAGCCGGGTCAAATTGCTGCCTTTAGCAGTAGACTATGAGAAATTTGGCACTTCTAGTATTTCACCAAAAAAAATTGAAGATAAACACGTACAGGCTTAATCACAGCAGCATTAGGAAACAGATGACCCAGCTAGATGCCTCTATGAACAGCAACTGCAATTATCTACTTCTGCCACTTAGCATGGGTTGATACGTTAATCACTTGCTTCGAGTGAAACAAGCACTGCCCATTTCACACACTAATACCTACCTCGCTGCAGCCTCAGATCAGTTTGCGTTAATCTTCAGTCAGAAATCGCAATAGTTCTTCTCTTGGCTTTGCTGATTACATGTCAGAGTCAACCATTTTTTTTTAGAAAAGCAAGGGAATGTTTTATTTTGAAACAGCAGGAATGCAAAACCATCTTTTGTACTGGTCACAGAACCAGCTATCCTTTCCAAGCATGCCAGAATTAAATGAACTAATGCTGCAGTTATTACGGCGGGCCAGAAAATCCTTGGTACACGCTGCTAAAATTTGCCTGCTGTCAATCTGAGGAAATGATGGGACCCAAGAAATATCATATTGCTCTGTTAATCATACAGGTATGTGATTCCTTAACCTTTTCATTTTGAAGTTCTGATTAACACAAACTCTCTCTGTAAACATAATGGGGCAAATTTTCCCATTCCACCTGCCACAGGAATCGTAGCGGGTGAGGGGCGGACCATGGAAAGATCTGTTGACCTCGGGCAGGATTTTCCAGTTTTGGGGCGAGTGTGGTTGGAAAATTCCACCCAATGTTTCAAACCACTTCATTCTGAAAACATTTTATGATGATTGATGCAGCGAGGAGGCTTCAGCTAAGACAAATTAAAAGGACTCATGGAAGAAGAAATTTCAATTTTCAATAAATTTCGTATCTACTGAGAAAACTAGAAAAAGTTGACAATTACAATATAGCTGACACAGCCTACAAAAACAGTCTGACAGCATACAAAGACTTGCTGCCTGATTATCAATGGCATTTGATAAAGTACCACATAACCATCTTATTCAGGATTAAGGGGATGACCGTAATGGGTACTTAATTGGATAAGAGATAGGATATAGGCAGTAGTGATGAACTGATGACTAGAAAGGTGTGGGGTCCAACAAAGAGATTGTTATTAGGTTAATTTCCTTTCTTGTATAGATAACTTGGACGTGAGTATAGGGACTGAATTTTAAAGTTTGAGAATGAGTCAAAGCTCATCAACATAATAGTGAGGTGAATAAAAGCAGACTTCAGGAAGACAAAGATAGACCGGTTAGCTGGACAGACAGATGGCAAATGCAATTTAACACTAACACGCAGGGCATGATGCACTTTGCGAGGAACAAGATGGAGAGGCAGTATAATCTAAATGATACTGTCACGAACAGGATGCAAGAGAAGAAGGATATGAGATTGCATATTCACATATCTTTCAAGATGGCAGGATTGGTTGTGATGATGGTTTAAAAAGCATACTGAATGTTGGCTCTGAAAAGAAGAGCATGAATACAAAAATAAGGGAGTCATACTAAACATTTACAAATCACTGGTTAGGTCTCAGCTGGAGTATTATGTACATTCATAGGTCCGCACATTAGGAAGGATGTCAAGGCCTATGAGAGGGTACTAACCAGGATGATACCATTAATAAGGGACTTAAGTTTTGTGGACAGATTGTAGGAGCTGGGATTGTTCTCCTTAAAATGGAGATGATTGCGGGAAGACCTAATTGAGATGTTCAAAATTATGATGGGTTTAGACAGAGAAAGTAGGAAAAAACGGTTTCCTCTGACAAATAGGTTAGTGACAAAAGATCATAGACTTAAAATATTGGGCAAAAGAGCTAGAGGGAAAATTTTGAGACTTCTTGTTTTGTTTTTACATAGAGGCTTGTTAAGATCTGAAAGGGTGGCAGGAGTAGATTTCAGAGGAAATTTCAAAAGGCATGAATTTGAAGAGGGGTATGGGGGAAAAGCGATGATGTGGGATTAAATAGGACAGTTTATTCAAACAGCCAAATAGCCTACTTCTAAGATAAAGTACAAATTTAATAAGTCTACCATTTCCTCATTAACCATTATAGTCCAGCTGTATGTCTTTAATAGGCTCACTCTATTTACTATTTCCTTATAGAACAACTTCCTGTTGTCAACTTCACACTTTATTGGGAATTCTATTTCTCCTAATATGTTTATAAAAACATGTGTTGTCAATCTCACGATCACATTCCTTGTTTGCACCTTTAGAACTTTTTGTATCCCATTGTTGTTTTTTAGGTGCTCTCTCAGTCTACTTTATTTTCCATTTTCATTGTATTTGTGTAAACTTTTACTTTTAGCTTAATACTGACTCCTTTCATCTTTCATTGACCATGTTTTGACTTTTAGGGGCTATCTACTCATTTGTATTGTACCAAATTTTTCCTTGACGACTTCTCTCTGTAAGTTTCCCCCGTTTAGGCCAATTTGTGGTTAATTAATTTCTCACCCTTCAAGGTTCACCTTAATTAAATTTAAAACCATGCTCAAACCCAATATCAAAATCTAACCTATTATGGTCACTATTCACAAGAGGTTCCCCTATGGAAAGGTTGTTTATAAATTCTGGCTCATTATCCATTATCAATAAATATAGTATCGCCTCCATGTTAATTGGAAAGCATGTTGTTCCAGCAAATGATTCTACAAATCCAATGTCTTTCTATGTTACCTATTTGGCTCTTATCTGTCTGTATGATAACTAAAATCTCCCACAGCAATTACATGCATTTGCTATGTGTTTACACGATCGCCATATTTATACATCTCCCAAATACATTAGTATTATCAAGAAGTGTGTTGAAAGCTCCCACTAGAGACATCCATCTTCTGCTGTTCTTTAATGCAGATGGCCTTAAAGGGGGATAGGGAGGTGGAGGCACAAAGCCATTTTAGACGGGAAAATGAGATCCAACCCACTTAAATGGATTAATTAAAATCCATAAGCCAATTGCAATTTTCTGATAAAGTTCGACCTTTATATCTTGTTCGTTAGCTGAAATAATGAGAACTAAACAGAATATTTGACAGACCTGAATAAAGCTGATAATTTACTTGGAATCCCCCTTAAATATATGAAATGTATTAATGCTAAAATGGACAAATGGTTTTGAAATGGCACAAAATGCACATTTAAAAATAACACACAAGCAGTATAATCATGCACAATATTTTATGGCAAAAAGGTACTTAAAATATGAAGAAATGGTAATTTTTAAAAAGTAAGATCCCTTGAGTTTATAATGATATCCTTGGCTCCATGAGCAATTTGAAACATATTGATGATTGCATGACTTCTCCAATTGTCTGTCAGTTTTTTCAGCAGCAGGGACATGTTGGTGGGATAAGACAGTTCCTTTGTACAAAAATTCAAACGTACAGCACTTGAGGGTTTGAATTCATGCACGTGCTTATAAACTAATAACCAATTTGCCATTAAACTTTATGCTTGGATTCAGATCTTCATTTTTCTTAATGGTAAGAGACTATGAACTGTGGAGGAGCAAAAGGATTTGGGTGTCCATATACATAATTCACTAAAAGCTAGTGCTCAGGCACAAAAGGTGATCATAAGGTAATTATACCAGGATCTGTACAGTGCATTGTTCATTCCACAGAGCCACATTACAGGTCACATTGAGTTCTGCGTCTGCCCACTTGGATACACACAGCTCTCTGTTCGTGGGGCAGCTAATCTATGTTATCACATTCTGGGTAAAAGTGTTCAATACCAAGTCTATAAAGTTCAAGGGAGGTTCCAGAGACCTGGATTTTTAAAAAAAATGATGTTGCATTGGGCTGGAGTTGTACAACACTTAATCCAAGTGGTGTGAAGCAAGCTAAAAAGAGGGCACCCACATATTGGCTCAGTGCACTTAGGCTCAGACTCAAAACCAACTCCTGACTTTGGGGCACTCCAATTTTTTGATTAGAACATACCACGAAACATCTCACATCAATGCAAAAGTGAAAGCAATAATGGCAGCTTAAAATATTCCAGCTCCATTTGTTACCAGGGTACAAATCATAGATGTATTATCATTATAAAATCCTCACAATCTATATGCTGTTGAACTGTTCTGATTCTAATTTTCTCAGAATTTTTTTTGGGAAGCTATTCGTTCATAAAGGCCTCTGTGACATTGTAAAACGATTACATTAACATCACCTAAGTCAAGTCTTTTAATGTGCACTTATTTTGAATTAAACATTGCAATGAAGCCAGTTGGCACAGTGGTTAGCACTGCTGCCTCACAGCGCCAGGGACCTGGGTTTGATTCCCAGCTTGGGTCACTGTCCGTGTGGAGTCTGCACATTCTTCCCATGTCTGCAAGGGTTTCCTCCGGGTGCTCCAGTTTCCTCCCATGGTCTGAAAGACATGCTGGTTAGGTGCATTGGCCATGCTAAATTCTCCCTCAGTGTACCCGAACAGGTGCCGGAGTGTGGCGACTAGGGGATTTTCACAGTAACTTCATTGCAGTGTTAATGTAAGCCTACTTGTGATGATAATAAATAAACTTTAAACTTAAAACATTATAAAAGACAGAGTTAAAGGTGCTGTATCTGAATGCACACAACATTCATAACAAAATGAATGAATTGTGAGCATAAATATCCATTACAGAGATACAGAGATATGGTGCAGGGTAACCAAGGCTGGGCCCTGAATATTGAAGGGTATTTGACATTTCAAAAATACAGGAAGCTAGGAAAAGGTGCTGGGGTAGCACTGCCAATCAAGCATGTAATTAATACTGTGGTGCTGGATGACCTTAACTTGAAAGAGCAAGAAGTAGAGATTAGAAAAGTTAAGAGGTCACTTGTGAGAGTAGTTCATAGGTCCCCAAACACTAGATCAGAGTATAGAGGAGAAATAAATGATGAGAGAGAGAAAGGTACCACAATAATCATGGATGTATAATCTGCATGTACATTGGGTGCATCAGATTGACAAAGATAGCCTGGAAAACGAGTTAATAGAGTGTAATCAGGACAATTTCTTACAGCAGTAGGTTCTAGCACCAATCTAGACTGGTAATGTGCAAAGATGTGGAGATGCCGGCGTTGGACTGGGGTAAGCACAGTGAAGTCTCACAACACCAGATTAAAGTGGACTTTAACCTGGTGTTGTGAGACTTCTTAATGTGCAAAGAGACAGAATTAATCAATAATGTCATAGTAAAGGAGCCTCTAGGCGACAGCAGTTGTACATGATAGAATTTCACATTCAATTTGAAGGTGAGAAGTGTGGGTTTAAGACCAGTGTTTAATATAAACATAATAAGAGAATGAAGGAAGAGCTGGCTAAAATAAACTTAGAAAGTAGGTTCAAGGTAGGACAGCAGAGATGCAGTGGAAAACTTCTAAGGAGATATTTACTAACTCTAAGCAAAGACTTATGAAAGACTTCAAAAACAAGCTTAATTATATAGCAGATTGTGCAACAAAATGCTTGGTCAAAGAGGTAAGTTTTGAGGAGCAGAGGAAGGTGGAAGATTTTAGGAAGGGAATACAATGCATGAAGGCTAGGTAGCTTAAAGCTCAATGCCAGAGGTGGAATAAATAGAACGCAAAATGCATGAGGCCAGTATCAGAGGAATGGGGATGCTGGAAGTCACAGAAATAGGGAGGAAAGAGGCAATGAGGAGAATTTTAAATTAAAGGTATTGGGGGAAACCAGAGTCAATGCACGTCAGCAAGGACAAATTGAAGAGAATTTGAATAAACTCGGTGGAGGTCAGAGGATGCGTCCCAGGATTGGAGAGCATTTAAATAATCATGTTCAGAGATGACAAAGATATGGAAGAGAGTAACAGCACAGATTGTGAAGGGGATAAGGCAGTTGATATTATGAAGATAGAATTGCTGGTCTTTATGATTGACAGGATGTGTCAAATAGAATACTGAGAGTGGTTCAGCCTGAGACAGTAGTCAGGGAGAGAATGGGTTCAGTGGCAAGTTTAGGTAGAGGATGAGACAATGGCTTCAATATTCCCGAAGGTTAACAAGAGGAAATGGATACTCAGCCAAGACCGGATGTCAAATAAGCAGAACAACAACACACAGGCCAGGCAGTGCTTGATAAAGGTAATGGAGAAGTAGAGCTAGGTGTTGTACAGGTGAAAGCTGACCCCTTGTCTGTGGTTAATGTTGCCATGGGGCAGCATGCGTAAGAAAAGATGGGAGCCAAGGATAAACTCTTGGGGAAGTTCAGAGGCATGATGCATTGCTAGAGATGTTTTGGCTAAGATTGAAAAGGTTAAGAGTAGAATCAAGCAAAGACAACCCTGCTGAACTGGACACAAGAGAAGAGTTATTGAAGACAATGATGCAATTAATCATGTCAAAAGTTGCACTGAGTTCAAGAACTAGGAAGGAAAGCACCATAATCATGGTCACAGACAATGTCAGTTATAGCTTTAATTAGGGTAGTTTCTTTACTATAGCATCAGTGGAAACTTAACTGACCTAACTGGAGAGGTTCAAACGTAGAGTTGAGGAGAGATTTGGAAGATTGCATCATGTTCAAGGATGTTGTATAGAAAAGGGAGTTTGGAAATGGGAATATATTTTACGATGAGATGGGGTTGAGGGTTTTTTATTGAGCATTTGTTTATAATAGCAGATTTAAAAGCGAGAGGAATAGTGTTCAAAAATAGAGATGTAGAATGACTCAAAATGTTGGCTCTACTCTCTCTCCACAGTTGCTGTCAGACCTGCTGAGACTTTCCAGCATTTTTGCGTTGATGTAGAATGCCAGCAGGTATTGGGGTCCAGAAAGGAAGAGTCAGCAATTGAATGAAAATGCAGTCAAGGGAGTTGGACGTGGGTGTGGTACAAAATATCAGCCACAAAGGTCATAAGAAAAGATAGGAGAGAAACAAAAGTAGGGTTTGTGGTCGAGGCTAAGAGCCATCCAACCATGCCATTCTTCTTGTTGCACCTCTCACCTCCTACCCATGCCAACGAGCTGATGGGAGGTTGATGGGCAAAGGAAAAGAGAAGGGATGAAAAAGAGGTAGAAGATCAGTGAATGGTTAGTCGCATTCTGAGTGCTGGAGGTGACGATTAGGTGGCATGGGTGAAGGCACAAAGGAAAAAAGAGCTGATATCATATTTAATCTCCAGCATGATTCTGGAGTTGTGGTTTGGTTTTGCAGAGGAAACAAAGGCATGATGATGGTCTGGTCAGATATGGTGATGCATAAATAAACCAATTGCATTTATATAAAAAATAACAAAAATAAAGAGCCAGTATTTAACGAGAGGCACCAATATAGATTTCTGCTGATCACTACAACTATTTAGGGTCTGGTCTCTGTATCAACCAGGCCCTGGAGATACTGCAGAGATCAGAAAAGCTGATCCTTGGTGTGAAAGGTATGAAGAATGAGCACATTAGCTAACTATCATGGCCTTGGAAGGAGACATCTCAGAGTGGACCTAGTGACAGAACATCAAATACTTAGAGGGAAAGAGGAAAGTGAACTGCAAACTGTATTTACAGATAAGACAGCAAGGCAAGAAAATCCAGGTTCACAAGATTGAATTACAAAATTAAGGCAATATAAGGAAGGGTGTTTAGAACTAGGAAATTGGGTTCATCGGGGAAAAAGCTGAGCTCTTTATTGGAAAGACTACTGAGTTGACATTCTCAGATGATGAGACCATAGACTTGAAAGGCGTCCTTCATGAGCCGAACGAATGGCCTTATAAATGTTATACAAGTATCTCTCTTGATTCAATTCATGAACAGTAACATATCACCAAAGCGATTGTACTTGTCAACCAGCATGCATCTTACTGATCATTAAAAATACTGCTCAAAAGCTCCTTGGTTCAAGGGATATTCAATAAAAAAATGTAACTCCAGCTCTGAGTAACACTTGAAATACTGAAGTTATAAATCAGTCTTGGATAAAAGTATAGACCTTTGTCTGCAACACCAAATAGCAGTGAAGATAATTCACCCCTAAGTTTTTAGTCAGAGTGACCATGTCTACAAGAAAAGATACATTCAAGGAGCAGAGAATGGCAAAGGCTAGGAATTTCTACAACACAATGGAAAATATACATCATAATCCTGATTGAAAACATGTCCTTAAATGAAAAATCACTGAAGTTTATCATTAATAAATTAACATTTGATTATCACAGATAGATCCGTGTTAACCTGCCATTTGTTGTGCAATCCTTTTATCTGTAAAATAATCATTGAAGTAGGAAAGAGAAGGAAAATCTTAATTCCTTTGTTAATCAAATTTCACATTAGAGCAAATGTTCATAATTCTATCATGTAGCACGTAGTGCAATTACTTTCTGGTTTACTAGGATTAGGGATTCGTCCTTCAATTATGCTGTTGCATATAAACTGGGAAGCCTATTTGATGTAAATATATCCAAAACTATAAAGATTTGTTCATATTTTGCTGTATATTTGCTATAGAAAAGTAAAAGGCATGTTAAAGCTGGAAGATAATGAATGTTACAGTGCATGCGTGCAAAACTAAATACCATTATTCATAAAGATTAGCTTTTCCCTTTGTGAAACTTAACCAGCAGCAATATTCAGGTGGCAGACAAACACAGACAGCGGTTCATGCAGTAAATTTGCCTTGTTGACTGAACTAGAAAGTAATTATGTCAAAGATTGAGCTTGTGTTTTTCAGTGGCTGGCACTACTTGTTCTAATTTGTCATGGTCGCAAAATGGAATTTGTCAAGTGGTTGGTACAAAGTGACCCGTCAGAAGATTACAACAGTTTATTGGCAAGACTGCTGAAGACTCACCTGATCAGGAGAGGGTCTATGGTTACTGTGCTGTGATCTTGCCGGTGAGCGATGGTGATGGTGGTGATGGTGATGGTGGTGATGATGATCATCATCATCGTAATTATCTGCCATAAGTTTCATCCGATTTTGTGTCTAAGGAAAGAAAAATGACTAATTAAATTGTCTAATCTTCTGAAGACTTCTTATAGGATAAAAGCCAAAATGCCTTTAACATTGAGGCTGATCCAAACAGAGTCAGTTACTAAAACAAATGGTGCAATGAAAAGAACTGCATGCTGGAATTCAGCCTAAATTGGAGCTTTTATTCTGTAAGAGTACCACTAAAGAAAGAGAAGGAAACAGCTAATGCATCTCCTCCAAGTTACGGGAATGCACTTGATTTTCAAGTAGTCATGGAAAAATCAAGTGTTTTCAAAAATTAATAACTAGTCAAAGAAAAGCAACATTTGATTCAAAGTAGCATTTCATTTAATCACATTCAACAGAAAATCCTAGAGGAATTAGATTATCCTACTTTCACAAACCTGGTTAATTAAAATTAATCCTAGAAAATATTAGCAAGAAAATAATATGGCACAGTTCATTCATTCAGAAAGTTACAACATACAATAATTGCTTCTACCATAAGCCTAGGGTGTATGGCCAGGGCAGCAATCGATTCTGTGCCTTCCTCAATCTGGAAACAGGATACGACATTAGCACTAGATTCACTGGCAATTACTATTAGAAACAAAACAAACAGCGTCTCTCACTGCATTTATTCTTCCCAGTTTTTGTTTCATTCTGAATGCTCCAGTCTTCAACAATAAAATATCTGAATCTTCAAATGACATTCAACCTCAACGTCAGTGGCATATTTTTATTCAGGAAATTTGCTTTCTGGTATTTGGACCCAAAGGTTTACTTGGAACTATCGTCAGAGGCCAAAGATTGCATGGTCACGCATTGAAGTACTGGAAAACTCACCTCCCGTTTTCAACAAATTAAATAAAAACAGAAAAGAATGGAAACTCTCAGCAGACCAGGCAGCTGCTGTAGCGAAAGGAAGGTAGGGTTAATGTTTCTGGTTTATGGACTTTCGCCAGAGGGTCCCGACAAAGGGTCACAGGATAGGGACATTAATGTTACCTTTTCCTCTCCAGAGATGTTTCCTCATCTGCTGAGAGTTTGCAGCATTTTCTGTTTTTATTTCAAGTCTCCAGACATGGCTGAGCCCATGATGATGATGGAGCCAAATCTGATAATGAATGATTGGGTCAGTTTTGTTTCAAGCGTGTTTTCCTTAAGTCTAATAGCCATAAATGCAACGTCGATGAGGCAAGGGTATTGAAAGCAGTTACTAAGAAAGCAAGTAAGCAGCCTTCCAGTGGCATTGGTGTCATTATGGGTGGAATATCAGAACAGGAGGATTTGGGAAATTGAAGTTAATGAGGAATCAAGGACAGTTTTATTCCAAATGAACAAAATGGAGTTGCATATTTGTAGCTGTTGTAATCACAACCAAAATGGATATGGCTGACACTGCCTGAGAAATTTACATGCTAAAAGATGTTTTTCCTTAACACCAGAGTCTTTTCAGCCAAATGTGGAACCTTTGTTTGTAATTACATGCTCTCTTTGTTAGGATTGAATTCCGCCATTGTCTCCAAACATGTCTTCAGTGCCATTTCTTCAACAACAGGGGCGGCATGGTGGCACAGTGTTTAGTACTGCCTCACAGCACCAGGGACCCAGGTTCAATTCCAACCTCAGGTCACTGTCTGTGTGGAGTTTGCATGTTCTCCCCATGTCTGCGTGGGTTTCCTCCAGGTGCTCCGGTTTCTTCCCACAGTCCAAAGATGTGCGGGTTAGTTGATTGGTTATGTTAAACTGACCCTAGTGTCAAGGGGATTAACAGGGTAAATGTGTAGGGTTACAGGAATTGGGCCTGGGTGGGATTGCGGTCAGTACAGACTCGATGGGCCGAATGGCCTCTTTCTGTACTGTAGGGATGCTATGATTCTATGAACACACCATGCTGACTATGTACTTGAATAGGATGTGCACACAGAGCAACCTTTCAAATTGCTCAAACTTCCCAAAGTCAACTTTAGGAGTTTCAAAATGGGTGACACAATGTTCTTCAGTGCTTAATTTCTCAAATGAGATGTTTAAAATAATTCTATCACAGCCTCATCGTCATCTTTCTGTTATGTATTGCACTGAGAAAACCAACATGCTCAACTGCAGGCCATCATTACTGAACTAAATTTATTTCCACCTCCCCAACAGAATAGAGAGGGCAGCTTTCCGATATACTATGTTCATCCCCTCCCCTACAGCCTCTCCTCTTCCTTTTCCTATATCCCTTCCTTTCTCCATTCCCTCTCTTCCCCCACATCTGTCTCCTCCTCCTTCCCCACACTGGTGCTACCTTTTCTCTATGATTTGGGCTTTCCATGAATGTGACTAGTAAATTCAGAACAAGGGACAGGCAAGAAATAAAATCCCTTCCTGTGGAGGAAATAATTGTAACAAGCTACAAGAAACAACATTTAATAGCAATTCTCATGGGAATCAAGGGCCACTTAACAGCTGATTTTCTGCATGCCTGAACTTCCCCCATCTTAAGTGGGACTAACTGCCTGCCAACAGTAAATAGCTCCTCTTTCTCTCTCTCTTCAGCCCCATGAATGAACGACCAGAAAAGTTGTTGCACAACTTTTTGAAATTAAATACAGAGCACTTGGATTTATTTCTCCATGTGCTTCCGGGACAGTTCATCCTAACCTAATGTCTCGTGTGATTAGTTAACAAATCATCAACTACGAATGAGACAATCTCCAAATAAAAAAACTGTTTCTTCATTAATTGAATTTGCTTTGAACCGCTGAAAGAACTGAACAGAAAATAGTCACATACCAGATTATATAATGTAAAGAGTACTAAGACTACACTGATTCGAACATAATACCAAAATTTTACTATTAATCACTTGATAGGCTAGCTAAGTGCTTTTTAAAAATTATATATTACTAATAATTATCCAAGCTATGGGGGATAATGGGTACCACAAGGTGTAAAACCATTGTTTTCAAGTAGTGTTGGGAAGTCCTTCATGATTTTACAACAAAATCAAAGAAAGAAATTTAACAATGACAGCTTTCTAAAATAACATCAAACTGAACTATAACACTACTTGCAGATCGACTGTCGCAGAATGTAGCATATGTGTTCTCAAGCAACTTCAAGAATGCAGTGATGCAGGATCCTGGAATACCAGATTCCCATCTATTACAGAAAAGCACCTGCAGATTTGGCAAGTTCCCGATCCTTTTCCACAAGGTACCCAGTCGTGTTAAAGGGGTTTGTCCGTGAGGAAAGGGGACAGGGTTTGTATTTGCATCCCAGGATGACTCTGGGATCATGAGCAGTATTTGCAGAGGTGAGCAGGGCCTGATCGTGCTTATTTGGTTCAGCCAGATCTGACAATGAACAGCTAAGCCAGTTTTGTACAGGGTGCCCCAATGCGCCAGATGGTCTCTTGTGTTGTAACAATTCTGTGAAGTCTGTGATCCTTAGACTTGGGGAAACAAAGATCGGACTGTACCAGAAAATGGCCAGGGTGGAGAGAGTTAGGGTACTACTGGGGATAAGGACACAGACTGGTGGGGAGGTTATAAAGTAGATTGATAGATTGTGGCCAATAGAGGGCCAAAGTTTGGGAGTTTGAAAAAGCAGCTGCAGACCACTTGAGGGAGATTTTTCGGGGTGGACACAGATAGGATGAGAAGCTGGTGGGCGATAAGAGTGTTGGCAAAACAAGGATGCAATCGAGGATGGTCATGTCTGTGCCTGAAATTATGAGAGTACAGAAGGCACAGTCGGGTGGTCAGCCATTAATAGAAACAGGAGTTTCAATGAAGGGTGTGGTTAAGAGAATAAAGGAGAGCAATAAACTCAGAAGTGAGAGAGGGCAGATAAATTGAGCTTCATAGAAATCATAGAAACCCCACAGTACAGAAAGAGGCCATTCGGCCCATCAAGTCTGCACCGAACACAATCCTACCCAGGCCCTACCCCCATATCCCTACATATTTACCCACTAGTCCCTCTAACCTACACATCTCAGGACACCAAGGGCATTTTTTTTTTAGCATAGCCAATCAACCTAACCTGCACATCTTTGGACTGTGGGAGGAAACCGGAGCACCCGGAGGAAACCCACGCAGACACAAGGAGAATGTGCAAACTCCACACAGGGACCCAAGCCGGAAATCGAACCCAGGTCCCTGGAGCTGTGAAGCAGCAGTGCTAACCACCTGTGCTACCGTGCCGCCCTTGCAATTCAGATTACCAAGGATAGGGAGTTAACCAGTACAGAGGCTGAGGGAAATAATGACTGAAGATATTTCAGTGAGAAACTATAGATGGGACTAGGGTAGGTATAGAAGATTTGGATTTTAAAGGAGGCAAGAGGAGTGGAACAATGTAAAGTGTGAGGAAGAGAAGATGCCAGAAGAGTAGGGAACAGAAACCAAGGTGTGGCTCGGTGCTAAGGTCACATCATCTCCACATCAGTGCAGGGCACGTAGTAGAAAGTACAGATAAGCCATTAGTCTTCATTTAGGTTCAGTGGTGTCAGCTGGGAGCCAAGTTTCTGTCAAGGCCATGATGGAAATGCAACCATCCACAATAGGATTGTGGACAGTACAGGTTCTGTTCACAAGTGAACACTAGTGGGCCTATCAGCACTTTCGCTGATTTTTGTTTTTAGTATTATCAATTTATTGCTCTGCTGCTGCTCTGCAAGTTGCATTTTTTCATCACAAAAAATGTTCATGCATCTTTTTGAAGTTTGCTCATCAGGCCCCTCGAGTGAGAAAAAAATTGAAATGTGTGCCCCCCCCCCCCATGCAAAGAGTTTGGGGCAAACCGGGTCTAAGGATGGGAAGGGCTAGTGTGCTCTGTGTAGGAAGACAGACAACAAGGATGGGCAATTGCTGCTTGTAATAAGGCAGGACCCTTTGCAGGGTGTTACTGAGAGTAGCTGTGGGCTATTGAGCGATTCAAATCTGGGATTGTACAGAGTGTAGGACAGCAGAGGAGTAGTGAGGGGCTGGGCTAGGACAGTGTGTATGGGTTTGGCTGGAGGTCAAGTACCTGAGTGGGGAGAAACAACATGACTGTGTGGACAGGAAGGGGGGGGGGGGGGGAGACAGGGACCCAAGAGGGATAATGAAAAGAGGAAACAGGGAGGAAAGAAGAAACAAAATCCAATCTGAATTTTCTACCAGTGAACGAAAACCAGAAATTCAAGTTACATAAGTATATCAGAGATTAGGATAAATGTGTGCTGGCTGGGTGCGGGAGGGGTGGACGGGGGTGGGGGGGGATATAAGGGGATCAGTAATGTCTGTGGGGGTCAGGGGGAGGCAGTATTTGGCCCGGGAGGAATGTGGCAGGGGAGCAGCATTCTATCATTTTTTCTGCGCATGTGCAGTTGGAGGCGCCGATCGGAGCTGCAGAATTTTGAGTGCATTAAGCCCCGCCCACAGGCTTGTGCAGCGTGATTCCGAATCGCTGATATTTTTGCAGGCAAGAGTGTGTAAGGGGGCGCCTCAGAACGGGTCTAAAAGCCGGATCTGAAACACTCCCAGTTTCAAGTCCGCCCAGTACTTAGAATCAAAATGGTAAAACAGGGCACTGTGTGTCAGGAAGGCTGAGGGAACCCGTGCATGTTCCCCACTGTGGAACAGGTCGGATAATTGAACATGTTCAGCGGGCAATGAACTGCAGTTTGAACCGAAGAATATGACCTATGTAGATGGGTTTCCTGAGTCTGTTGGTAAAACAAGACAGGAGGACAGTGGGAATTGATTGGGCTGAGCCACTGATGGGGGGGGGGGGGGGGGGGGGGCAGGAGAGAGGAGGTTTTAAACACTGAGATTTGATCGCAGTTTTCTTGCCAAAGTGAAAGGTTTTCTGAGAATGTACTTTCATTGCTTTGGAGGTGGTTTCCAAGACTGTGGAGGTGATTTCTGCTATTTTGGTGTTTTTACATTTGATCTGCACTTCATAACGGTCAGCATCATATCAGCCATTGGGCATCTCTAATTCTGGGACTGCTGATGAGGAACAAGATGCCGCAACATCAACAGGAACAGCAGCAGATACCTGCTCCTCAACCACCTGCCTCTCCACAGGACAAAAAGACTGAGCACAGAGCTCCAGCTTCAACACGGAGGCAGAGGCGTTTTTTGTTCGGTGGTTGTTGACTTTGCAACCTCCTACAAGAAGATCTCTTGCCTAGTGGGCCAGGAAGACACAAATTGCCAGTAACCATCCATGTCCCCACAGCCCTCATTCTCTTCGCTTTCAGCTCCTTCCAGGAAGCTGCCTGTTTGTCAAATCTCTCAACCCGCTGCCCGCAAGTATATCAACACAGGTGGCCAATGACATGCTTGCCAGGGTACTTTCTATAGACTCGGTTCTCTAGCCATCCATTCCATTCCTCCTCCCCTAGCAACCATCTGAGGATAAGCCAGACTGTTCACAACGTGTGTGCTATATTTGATCACAAGATGAGCATCCCACTCATATTTGTGCTGTCACAAAGGCAAACTATCTTCAACTCCAAAACATTGTCCGACTCTGCCCCTGCCTCAGTTAAGCTAAAACCCTCATCCATAACT
Organism: Mustelus asterias; assembly: GCF_964213995.1. Lineage (NCBI taxonomy): Eukaryota > Metazoa > Chordata > Chondrichthyes > Carcharhiniformes > Triakidae > Mustelus > Mustelus asterias. The sequence goes on along the minus strand of NC_135803.1, from coordinate 129,287,367 downwards.
TTGATGGTCCCAGTTGTGAGTCTTACAACACATTCCAGGCACGCTTCCCATTTTCCACCCTCCATGAACTGAAGCTCATCCAAAGCTCTGCTGCCTACATCCCAACTCTCACCATGTCCTTCATGCCTTGCTCCTCCCTATCTCTGTAATCTCGTCAAGCCCTACAACCCTCTGAGATATCCCTGTACCTACAATTCTGACCTTTCACACATCCCCGATTTTTTAACCTCTCCATCACTGGTGGCCATGCCTTCAGCTGCTGAGGGCTTGAGCTCTGTAAATTCCTTTCTCTACCATTCCTTGCTCCTTTGAAATACTCCTTAAATCCACCTCTCTGACCAAGCTACTGGTCATCTGCCCCAATTTCTCTTCATCTGGCTGGGTGTCAAACTTTGATAATGATCTAGCAAAGGATCTTGGGCCTGACCATGCGAAAAGGTTTTATGTAAATCCAAGTTGTTGTTGTATTAAGTGGCAAAGCAAAGGTAACCTGGCAGTAATGAAGTGGAATCTGGATGGCAAGATAACATGAGGAGAGCCAGCAGCAAGCAACAGACTGAGAGTGTTACATTCTCAACAGAAAGACCTTCACTGAGGTACACTCTAAGAATGCAAGGGTAAAAATTTGTGTGCAGATGAACCATTCTGGGGTTTCAAACTCAAACTATAATTCAGCTTCTGTTATGTTCTATTGATTGCTGCAAGCAAATCCATTCAGTTCATGCAGGACTGTGCTTCACTAATCAGAGTACAAGGGACTAATTTTATTGATTTTAGTTAAAAAAAACACCAGTACAGTGAGTGATACAAACACTAGGAACAAGATAAAAGTGCGAGCAATGTATATATAGCTAACTGTAGGCACCCGTTCCCAACATCTGGGTATTTCCTATTATATCTATGTTTACCATCTGGGTCTTGATTGGATGGCTAGTCTTTCGTGATGTTTATCCTTGTTCTTTATCAGGTTACCATGGGATGTGAAAATGTTCCACTAGATCTCTTAGGGTAGTTTTCCAAGATTCCCTCGTGTTTTACATAAACCGCCACTTTGCTGAGTAAGGGAAGCACGGAATAAGTCATGCCGCGCATTTTAAATCAGTGAGGCTAAACTTCAGAAAAAGGCATTCCACATCAAATTGGCAAAGCCAGATTTTATTGCCAAGGGAGCTCGAACTGGCGTCCCCATGAGTTGTTACATTCTTCACCCACAGCAGAACTCTGCTCAACAAGGTGCAAAAAATCTTGCTTGTCTGTGAAACACAGGAGTAAAAGAAAATCACTGCTAATCTCATTGAAATACTGCTGATCATTCTAAGGAAGGGGTCAAACATAGTTGCACAAATAGGAAATGAATTCAGAAAGTAAGATTTGATCTGCGGAGTCCAATGGTCATTACAAGCGGTGAACATTAAAACTGAACTTAACTGCAATGGAATTTTGGCTTGCCTCTGGACACGTAAATGTGCCAAGAGGCAGCATTGTGGCTGGGACATCAAAACCAGGAATGCACAGAAATGACTGCGTAGAAGGCTGATGCTGCTGGAACTTCACAGGATACCAGCAGCGTCAACCACCAATTCTAGGAATCCTAGTGGAAAGCACTGCCAGGTGGAGATTCTTGATAAACTTTTGATCTATTGGAATGCAGCGTGGTAGAAAAGCTCGAAATTGAAGCTGGCTACACTAGGGAACACTAGGCTGAAAACAACCATTATGCTGATAAGCTTGTCCTGATTAGGGAGTATCTAAAACATGAACCCACATTTCTCCTTAAATACTGGCAGGTCTTTGCACTGCAGAAATTGCTGTTTTTAATGCCTATCATGGCTGAACTTATACCGTAAGAAGTTTAACAACACCAGGTTAAAGTCCAACAGGTTTATTTGGTAGCAAAAGCCACACAAGCTTTCGAAGCTCTAAGCCCCTTCTTCAGGTGAGTGGGAATTCTGTTCACAAACAGAGTTTATAAAGACACAGACTCAATTTACATGAATAATGGTTGGAATGCGAATACTTACAACTAATCAAGTCTTTAAGAAACAAAACAATGGGAGTGGAGAGAGCATCAAGACAGGCTAAAAAGATGTGTATTGTCTCCAGACAAGACAGCCAGTGAAACTCTGCAGGTCCACGCAACTGTGGGCGTTACAAATAGTGTGACATGAACCCAATATCCCGGTTGAGGCCGTCTTTCAACCGGGATATTGGGTTCATGTCACACTATTTGTAACGCCCACAGTTGCGTGGACCTGCAGAGTTTCACTGGCTGTCTTGTCTGGAGACAATACACATCTTTTTAGCCTGTCTTGATGCTCTCTCCACTCCCATTGTTTTGTTTCTTAAAGACTTGATTAGTTGTAAGTATTCGCATTCCAACCATTATTCATGTAAATTGAGTCTGTGTCTTTATAAACTCTGTTTGTGAACAGAATTCCCACTCACCTGAAGAAGGGGCTTAGAGCTTCGAAAGCTTGTGTGGCTTTTGCTACCAAATAAACCTGTTGGACTTTAACCTGGTGTTGTTAAACTTCTTACTGTGTTTACCCCAGTCCAACGCCGGCATCTCCACATCATGAACTTATACCCCCATTATACTATTTTCACAAAGAACTACACTGAAAGGTGAAAAACCTGAATGCAGAATTAAGAGCCAATATTGTGTTTCACAAATTCCACTATTATCACATAGCATAGATTGCAAAATGTAAACAAATAAATTAATGCTCTCCAACTTTGCAAGAATAAAGTTGTGGTTTTCAAACGGTCGTGGCTAAGGGTCACCCAGAATGGACAGAGCCTGCATGTATGGAGTGCTGCTAGCACCGCCAATAACGAGTCTAAAAGCAAAATATTGCCAATTCTTCAAAATTGTAATAAAAGCTGAAAATTATGGAAATACTCAACAAATTAGTCAGGAGCAGAGGAGAGAGGAAGAGAGTTAATTTTTCAAGTCGATGACATTTTCTCTCCACATATTGCCTGACCTGCTGAGTATTTCCAGCATTTGCTGTTATTAGTCCAGCAACTAATCCAGCAACAGATTTATTCTGTTGGAAAACTAGCGTGTTAAATATAATGACAACATCAAACAAGTCAAACTTCTCCACATGCAAATTACTTTCATCTTTGGTGCACATTTTGATACACTGATTTTGTTTAAAAAGATTGGAATTGAATGTTTATAATTTATTATGCTTACCCTCTGAGGACTGCAACATCTGATAATGATACGAAGCCAAACCTTTCCACAGCACACTGTTTCCATGTTCCCTTTTCTATCCTATTCTGTTACAACCAGCAGCATCTTCACACAATACTATGTACATCCGATCATTTAAGGACCAACATGCTTGGTTCTCAGCGAGTTTCAAATACTTGAATCCTCAAACAGAAGTAAAACAAATTGCAAAAACTACAGGCCGACAATTAAAGCGTTGGTCCATGTGAAAGTTTTGCATAATGGTCAACCTTACCTGCATTAACAAACTCTTCCACATGAAAGAAAATGAAGTATTCCTGGATCATTAATTTGTCTCATTTATATCTGACAGGTTCTTTGAAGGTTTGCGGCAAACCTGCATGATCCTGAAGAGCCTGCATTAATGGTACTTTTTTAACAGCAAAGGAATTTAAAACATAATCTTGTAAAACATTAGTAAGGTAAGGTAATTAGCAAGGCTTCTTTTACAAGATAGTTTTTTTTCCATCACCATATAGTTCTTTCTCATTTTAACAGGACCATCAAAGCATCTTTACTGCATATTCATGTTTATTTGAGTAATTGTCAATTATATTTTAGCCATTCTGCATACATTTTATGTAATTTTTAATAAAAGTTTATCATTAGTGTCACAAATAGGCTTACATTAACACTGCAATGAAGTTATTGTGAAAATCCCCTAGTTGCCATCCTCCGGCGCCTGTTCGGGTAACACTGAGGGAGGATTTAGCATGGCCAATGCACCTAACCATCACGTCCTTTGGATTGTGGGAGGAAGCTGGAGCACCCGGAGGAAACCCATGCAGACATGGGGAGAACGTGCAGACTCCGCACAGACAGTGACCCCAGCCAGGAATCGAACCCTGGTCCATGGCACTGTGAGGCAGCAGCACTAACCACTGTGGCATCCAAAATGTATGAGTAATAGAATCTACTGAATGATAGTTGGTCATAAGAGTATTGTAGAATCAATGAATGTATTTTTGTTCTTCTTGTAGGATGGTTTGGCATAACAGCAAACTGAATGGAACTTGCCTGCTGTTTCAGCTGTTGCACTAGTCGGTCCTTCTCACGTTTAAGCGCTATCACTTCATCTTGGGTCTTTTTCTTTTTAGAGGCAGACAGTTCTAATAAGGCGATGTTTGCATCTTTCTCACTGATGGCTGCCAGCAGTGCTTCTTGCCTGCAACAAAAATTAGACTAGTTAAGGAATCATCATGCTTCTCTGGCAATGCCAAAGAGGAGTCAGCATTGCCTGCTCATAATTCACCATTTGCATCAAAAGTTTCTATCAATATTCAGATTTCTCCAAATAGTTTATTTTCCTCTAGCTTCAAAAATGAACCTTTTGATTTCATAATTCCTGTCTCAAAATACAAAACAATGTGTCATCCACTTTGCCCCAACAAGGTACTTCAGCTACAAGCACAGAATCCCACGCCCACTGTACCGGAGTGGCATCTTTTATCCATAGCAATTACACCAACTCTTAAATGCCAACTTAAATGTAGTGTTGCACCGTCGGCCTATGCCCACTAGAGCCGTGTGAAACATGGGCAATGGTATTAATCGCAATTAATTTGGCACTGACAGATCAAAGGAGGCTGCTGTAGCAAATTGTAAAAATATCATGTTGGTGTAGTAGGATGTTCCCCTGTAGTATGAGGCTAAATCACATTGTTGTGGCAGCATGGAGGGAGTATTCTTCTGCAATTAATCATGCTGTGAACGAACTGGAAGAGCTTGAAATAGGCATACGGGGTCACGTTTTTTTAGAATTGTAAGAAGTCCAGGACAATTTAAAAATGTCAGGCAGGGTCCAATTCCGGGATTCCCACTACTATACCTGGCATCCCAATTTTTGGTGGCTAGCCCACACCCTGTGCTGTCAACCCGGTCAGGTCCATTATAGGGATAGGCATCTCTTAGGCCCATGCAGTTTTCGTGGAGTTGGGCAGGTTTCTCCAAAGGGGCAGCTCCTCGCGTCACAGCAGTCATGAATCATTGTCTGGATTTGGGAACCTTTTGAAAGGCAAAGTCGAAAGGTCTTACCCATGTCCTTCACAGTGGCAAGCACTGCTGCCTCACAGCGCCAGGGACCTGGGTTCGATTCCCAGCTTGGGTCATTGTCTGTGTGGAATCTGCATGTTCTCCGTGTCTGCTTGGGTTTTCACCGGGTGCTCCGGTTTCCTCCCACAGTCCAAAAGACATGCTGGTTAGGTGCATTGGCCATGCTAAATTCCCCCTCAGTATCCCCGAGCAGGCATCAGGGTGTGGCAACTACCCCCCCACTTACTACCTCATAGCTCCTTATACCCTCCACATCAACTCATGTCACTTCCACAACAAAAACAGAAAATGCTGGAAAATCTCAACAGGTCTGACAGCATCTGTGGGAAGAGAATAGAGCCAATGTTTCGAGTCTGGATGACCCTTCACCAGCTCCGACGAAGGGTCATCCAGACTCGAAACATTGGCTCTATTCTCTCCCCACAGATGCTGTCAAACCTGCTGAGATTTTCCAGCATTTTTTGCTTTTCTTTCAGATTCCAGCATCTGCAGTATTTTGCTTTCATCATGTCACTTCTACGCCCATTCACTCAGTATACACTCGGTATAGAACCAATAAACCCTATCGTAAAAATAGCTTGTGTGGAAGAGCTTAAAAACACCCATCCATCATTTTATTTTTAAAATTGCTGTTACTACAGCCCTATAAAGTGTCAAATCAACCAGACTTTTAAAGTATCAATTACAGAAGCTGCAAGCATTTCTTTACCTTGTGCAAATAAACACTGAGCTATTGGCAAAATAGATCATGGAAAAAAACATACCGTAGCGCTGTCAATCAAGCAAGTTCTCCCTTCTCTGCAAATGTGTCTGCAAAACTAATCATTTTATGGCAGTCTGGGCTCTCAGCCAATCCTCATCATGTATGAGTTGCCATGAAGGGTGGGGCTAGATTATATTACTCTGGTGAATAGAATTTTGTCTTTATAGGTTATGCACTGAAAAGAGTTGGGGTCAGGGCCAGAAAGCAAGCCACTGTGACAATGTTAAAACAGCCCACCTCAGCATTTGCCTGCCCCTGTGGCCACCTCTGATGTGCTTCCAGGGGCTGTGAGCCTGACTCTATCCTGGCCTTACCTCCCATGAATGAAAATTGGGTGAGACAGGGCATCTCCTACTCAACAGAGTTGGGAAATTCTCTGTTCCCAAAATTCTTTAGTGAAATTCTGGCCCTTGCTGTCTGAAGCCAATTCCCCACACTATCATTCCTCACTTTTAGGTAAATAATCTGTTCGTAAAAGGTGCAAAATACATTTGCTATGAAGGAAACATTTTCTGTTAAATTAGATACATTTTCCTGGCCATTTCCTTCAAACGTTCTCCTCAGTACCGGTGTGAAGACTATGCAATAGTTCAATAAGGCACTCACCACCACCTTCGCAAGGGCTGTTAACGATGAGTAACAAATACTAAGACACTCACATCCATTGAAAAATAAAAAGGCCATGTATTACAAGGCTTTGATAAAGAACAAACCATCTCCAAAAAATACAGTGGCCAGAATTCTCCAGTTATTTATGCCCCCACACCGCTGACAGCAAGGATGGAGAATTTGACGCTCAGCCAAATCTCCCTTCACTGCAGCGTGACGGGAGAATCCCACCTGCGAGCGAGGTTGGAGAATCCGGCCCTGTATTTTTCTTACTGTTGTTTCTACATTTGTAGATTTTTGCTCTCTATGCAAAGGAACAATTCGCTGTTTCAACTTGAAATCAAGCGGATAATCTCTGAATTGGAATGATTGAATTTTGCTGAACAATTTACCCTGTACAGATTGTATTACTCTGAAGAACAGAGCCTTTAAAGGTTATGCATTCAAAAGAGTTGGGCATCCTTCCAGTGGTCAGCAGATAATGAAGCAGTTTGTGGTCAATGGTGAAGCAAGTGTGCTCACTACTGACATCAAAGTAAGCCTTGCCAAGAGATCAAACGATGTCCAGGGCACGAATTTCACCTATAGCGCCTTGCAGTGGGTCCTGTGACTCATTGCAATCTTCCTTCTTGGGGAATTTCCAGCTTGGAGCAGGAGTGATGTGATTAACATGCGCAAGCAGCCAATCGCATTAACACATTTTCACAGACATATAATCAGGAAATATAAACAGCGAAATAAAATCTTTAAAAAACCCTAGCGCAAATTAAAGTTTGGAACATGATGCTAAACTATTCTGAATAAAATGTTTTAAAAATAGGAACAATTCAGTTTTTTTTTAAAATCCGCTAATTAATCAATTAAGAGCACTCCATAAGCATAAAATTAACTTTTCAGGACCAGTGCTTTTGTTCATCAGCCTTTTCTGGCCATTTCTTTCAAATGTTCTCCTAGGTACCAGAGTGACTACTATGCAATGGTTCAGTAATGCACTCATCATCACTTTATCAAGGGCAGTTAGTGATGGATGACAAATACTAAGACACTAACATCCATTGAAAAAATAAAAAAGCCATGTATTACTATGCTTTGATAAAGAACGAATAGTTCTTGATCAAAAATATCACATTGCTGTTACACCTGACTGAACAAAGTGTAGGTTGGGATTCTCCCAAAAACATTTAACTGCGGAGTATTTTGGGCGTACTTACCAGAACGAATCTCCGACACTCTGAGCACTGCAGAGTGCCTCAGCGGGATTCACTCTGGTAAGCAGGGGGTGGGGCCTATTCCCGCCCGAGAGGCCAGCAGCATAGTGCTGAGCAGGACACTGCGCACGCGCCTGTCAGTGCGGAGATCACCGCATGCGCATTGCCCACTCCCCCTCCCTCCAAATCACAGGCCTCCTGATCGCTGGCCTTCTCCAAAACCCCCCTGATCGCCAGCCTTGCAGACACCCCCCCAATCGCTGGCCAACCCAATCTCCTCAGGCCAGCCCTTGGGGGGGGGGGGGGGCCTTAATGGCCTCTGTTTCCTCCAGCGGAGTCAGGACACCTGTTCCTCGTTAGTGGGGAGCAGTCGCAGTGGGCCGGAAGAATCCCAGCCATAATATTTTAATGGGATTTCTAACAGTGAAGTGGATGTGGTAATTTTGAAGTTCTCACTGGTTTCAATGATTGCTGGCTCTAGTGGCACAAGATGGGGCAAGTGGTGGGGGGGCGCTTTTTGGATGCAACATACGAGTGTTGCAGGCACAGGCACGAGTCTGTGACACGAGTGACACACATCAATTTCAGGGTGACCACACTAAGCTGTGCTTACAGGTCATTTTCAGAAGGGCAATGACTGTCAATGCTCTCAGTTTGTCACCAACCCCTTGCCCCTATGCAAAACCTGGGCCAATATGACTTTGAAGAGGCTTAATTTTCATTTCAAAAACAATATCTAAACCATGGATTTGGGCCTGAGTTATATGAGGCGCCAGATTCCACCCACCCTCATCCCTGGCTAAAAGGTTGTTGACTTGTTCAGAGCTGAAATTTCCACCTCTCAGGTCTCCAAGGCAGAACCTGCCTGAGAGAATTGCCAGCCTATCAAGGTCCAGTACTTTGAGGCAGAGATGCGTGGTGTTGGTTCAAGATTTGTACAAGTGTTTGGGGATCTCACTGGGTGCCAAGCTGGCAGGCCCAGGCCAGAATAGTTGGGGTTTAAGAGACCAATGGAGGGGGGCCAGCCTGGGGGAAGGGAGGGGGTAAATTCTTAGTGGAGCCCTCTGGTGTGCAAAGAGAAACCAGTGGGGCTGATTACTTAGCATGGAGCTCTCCTGCCACTGGTTAAACCCAGGCAATGGTGGGAAGAGGCTCTTAAAGTGGGAATTAATTGCCCACTTCGGGCCTCAATTGACCATTGGCAGGCGAGCCGCCCAATGCCATGTATAATTGCGATGGGGTCAGGGCCAGAAAGGTAGGCGATGGACAAGCAAGCAACTAGATTTAATAAGCCCCCACCACATGCCTTCAAACTCACTGGCAGGGGAATGTAAAATCCAGCCCTTCATCTTCTTCATGCGCATCTGATCAAGACATTTGTCAGGCTTTCACTGACCTTTTATTAACTGTTAAAAGTCAAATCTAACCAATGCCATTTTAAACCATTTCTAGTCTAAACATAGCACAATGATTTACTTAAAACTTTTCTTACATATTTTCTACTACTCGTGGGAGTTTAAATAAAAGAATAAAGTCCGTATCGATCATAGAATCCCTGAAGTGCAGAAGTAGGCCATTTGGCCCATTGAGCCTGTTTTGTTTGTCACAGAGGGCTTTCAGTTCAAAATGAATCTGCATGATTTCAAAAGGGATGTGGACCCTGGTTCATCTAGTCTACTGAACATTGAAAACATCTAAGGATAGGCACTAGCTTTTTTTTTAATTACAGTATACAAAGCTTGGGTTTCTTGTCTGTATTCTACAAGCACTCTTAAAAGACACGAAAAACATCAATTTGCAGTAGGCCGCCCAAGTGAACTCTGGCTGATAGAACAGGGAAAAGAACAGCTACACAACACATTTGGTGCTTGCCATCTTCATTTGATGTGCCTCTTCAATTAAACATAGCAGCCAACCAAAGTTTCTTTAAAAAGAAAGGTCAGTTTTCACATTTTAATCCATACTGTAACTTTGAAAATAAAGAACATTACTCTTCTGGAGTTCGGCACTCACGTTTTTGGGTGCAATTATCTGAAAAAAACATCTGGACTTGGCTAGTATATTCAATTAACTATGTCTAGCACAGAATCCTGGCTCTGATTCTATGCCTAATCGCAACATTAATCATTTGATTCAACTGCCTCAACTTAATATTGCTCTGTCTCCCAACCCTTTCATTCTTAGTTTACTCAAAAAGAATGAACCAGAATAAACAAGCAACTTGAGAGTAGTGGAATATAAATCCACAAAATAACGTCTCGGGTTACAGAATATGTACTTAGCTTAAGAAGGCTATAAAAGAGAAAAGGTATACTCATGCAAAACACAATTCTTGGGGCAGCTGGTAAATGATAGGGAAATAATGGGGAAACCCAATACCACAAAAAAATAGATAAGACGACACACGACCAAAGGGCAAAACTCCACAAAATTGGGCTGCTGCACACTGATAAAAAGAAGTACAGTGTATTATTTTATCAAACTCTAGCCTAAACAGCTGTCAAAGGAATAGTTCTTAAGCAAATATGGACAAAAATGGAAGATAGTGTGTAGTACACCATCAACTTATAAAAAATGTCAGAATTGTTGAGTTAGTAGCTGTCAAAATAATGAAAAAGGTAGAGGGAGCTAATTGGCAAATAGTAAGAAGGTTATTAAAAAACTTTAATGATGGTACAAGTCAAAATCATTTAATGCAATTCAAATGCTATCAATATTTTTTTTAAATTATCACCATCTTTTCCTTTTCTCTGAAAACAATGTCTTCTTATAATTCCACTAACAAGTTATCCACTGGTACCTCATCCATGTAGCCATTGTCCACGTGTGAGCTTTCACAGTCAGTTTCACAGCAAGCTATTCAGCCAGCTCTGGGAGCTGGGGGATGGGGGTGCCTTATGACTTCTATTCATACCGAATGTCTTCTTAGTGCACTTCAAACAGAGGTTGCCAATAACAGTTAGGGATACCCATGGTCGACTTTCCCCTTCCTAACCCCTAAAGTCAATTGTTGCATCCCTAATGAAGTCATGACAGAAAGCTGCTAATTTAGCATGGACCAGAGATTGTTCCAGGGGCCTTTCTAGGTTCTACCGCTCAGCTATTCACTATGAAGTTTACTAAGCCACCAGGGTGGCCACCAACAATATTTAGTCTAGAACCAGTCGTTCACGTTTAGTGAAGCTCTTTGCCCTCGAAGAAATCCTGCAGCAAAATTATTTTTAATAGATTTACTGGGGATAAGCAAACAAAATAGGCCAAATATTACACAATGAGACCCAATCTGGTTCACAGAGTGGTCAAGTTATATCCTACATTAAGGCTTTGAAGTGCTCAAAAGGAACAGCCATATTTAAATACTCAGACTCTGTACTGCATTCTTGGGTTTAAGAGTGGGTTGAAAAGAATGACAACTCCTAATAAGAGCAATCTGTGTTTAAGAGAAAAACAATCAAGGAACACTACACAGGACACTGTTGTATCCTGGAAAAAAAATAGTTTTGCCACGACATCACTGAAACTGGTTTGTGTAAACAAAATGGTGTACTATTGATTAAAATCATATGTAGGACAAGTGAAAGGGAAACAACAGACATTTAATAGACACACAAGAGTAACAAAACAAAAAAAAATCCAAGTACAAAATAAATAGCATGAAGGCATGTCTTCAAATCCACTTCATTCCATCTGATGTGATGTTTTTCAAATAGTTTGAAGTGTCCATTTATTTTAGTGTGCTTGGTCCGTCTACACATATCAAATAGAACTCTTGCTGAACATTACAATGCAGCAGCAATCACCGGGTCTTGCGCCATATTTTTACAAACATTTTGGAAGTAAATTCTTGGAAGCGAACTGATGTTATTGTGGAGTCTAACTCTAAATGCAAGCTCACTCAGCTTCCTTCCAAATAACAGCCTCCCCTTCCAAGAGATCAAACTGGAAATGAGTTAGGCTACTGTTTGGAATGCAACATCGAGAAACATGGATAGTAATGTGCTGAGTGAGCTGGAAAAAAAAACCATAGATGGCACAGGTTACAAAGAACCAGAAAGAACACAGCCGTATGATTTCCATTGACGGCCAGGGTCTTTTGCACACTGTCAACATCGAGGCAAGGCAAGGTCACGCTTTAGCCATTCAAAAATATTTTACACCCAAACTATACCACACTTATGCTACCTTACCAGCTGTAATGATTCTGCCAGACTAGTGATTTATTCGTAACAAAAATACACATCTTCAGTCGTCACAGGTTAACTATGTTTATCTCTTCTCTTACACTGCATGAATTTGAGCTAACCATTGGGACAGACCCACTAATTAGAGGATAATTTCAAGGATTTTTGAACAAGTTTTCACAAAATGATAAGCATGGCAACACAGACAATAGTTGAGCTGAGAAATTATGCAACCTCAGCACGAAATATAATTTACTGTGCAAATTCTATTGTTTCATTACAATCATAGCAGAAAATAATCAGGAAGCAGGAAATGTGAAGAGGTACAGTTACCTGAAGGACAAGAAAACCGGATTGTATTGTACAATATTAAGATCATCTGCAAGTTCAAATGGTTACAGCTTTCAAATACTTGATTTCATTACTATTGTCCTTCCCTAAAATAGTTTAACAGTCACGAGTTCTGCTTGACAGCTCAAACTAGTTTATTTAGGTGTATGGCCAAATCACTATTTTAATCATAACTGGAAATGTTTTGCACCCTTTCTTTGCATCACTGATACCTAACACTATTTTCTACACCCTTGCAGGCACTCAGCCAATTCTTGGAAATAGTCTGACAATGCATTAAATTACTCAATACTTGTAGGTAATATTGCTTTTGATTAAGCAGCTTAGTCTACAATTGTGCAAAATGTCCACAGAGACCAACTGAATAAAGTTCTTAACAGCTTCTTCCAGAAACGTTGGCCTTTCACAAAAATGTAATTTGAGACCCATCACCAAAACCAGTATCCATGCCTCCATTATCGCAGGAGTCAACTTCTGCAATGGTCTTCTTGTCAATCTTATCATTCTACACAAATTCTAACTCATACAAAACTCCACATTCTGACCGACGCCTCTTCTCTACTCCTCATCGATATCCACTGGCTCCCCATTCCCTCCCACATCAAATTCAAAAGCCTGCTACTTTTCCAAATCATTCTATGGCTTTGTTTGTTTGATTCTACCCCAACCCTCCAATTCTATCTCTGAGGCCATGCCGACAGTACTCTCAATCTTGCAATGTGTGCCTCTTTTCCCATCAGCGTTACTTACTCAGTGTTTAAAATTAATTAATTTATTAGTCACTAGTAGGCTTACATTCACAAAGCAATGAAGTTACTGTGAAAATCCCCTAGTCGCCACACCCCGGCACCTGTTCGGGTACACCGAGGGAGAATTTAGCATGGCCAATTCACCTAACCAGCACACCTTTGGACTGTGGGAGGGAACCGGAGTACGCAGAGAAAACCCATGCAGACACGGGGAGAATGTGCAAATTCCACATAGACAATGACCCAAGCTGGGAATTGAACCCTGGCACTGTGAGGCAGCAGTGCTAACCACTGTGCCACCAATGCTCACCTGTCTTGATCTTACTGTCCATAACAACCCTTTATTTTTCTAATTCTCAAACTGCCTTTATACACTTCCTCAAAGTAAAGTTTTTGGCCAACTTTCTTCTGCTCTATCATGATGCCACCAGCTGTTCTCAGATTATATTTGGGCTCTGACACTTGGATCACCCTCTAAAGGAGAACGTCTAGACTAACTTGAAGCAGGGACACCTACTCAAATTTAGCAAGTGTGCTGGGCAAACTTTCAAGGAATTGTAGGGTGAACACATACACTTCATCACATTACCCATGAGAAACAAACAGTATGAAACACTGCACAGGGAGGTGTGGACCTCATAGGAAAATCAGGATGACAATATCATTAATTTGTTATTTGGATTCGCTTCAGCACCAATACGTGGCAGGATGTACCAAGCACACTGGTATCCAAAGAAATGCTGATAACAAATTAAGTGATACAGCCAGCCAACTGAAACTGAGAAAAAGAAGTTAATTCACCACGTTGGGACATTTCACTCATGGTTTTGCAACAACTGCTCAGTAAATCACCAACTATCGCATATCCCTTCCTCTTGTCTTGTGTCTAATTTTCTTTAGTCAATAGTGCAGCTTCCCCTCAATCTTTCACTTCACTTCAGTTCTTCTCACTGGCATTGAAATCCTTTCACTTCCTATTCATTAAGGTAGAGTGATAGAAACAGCAGGGCAATAGAAAAGGAAACCAGAATACTAAAAAAGAATATAAATGAGGGGGGGGGGGGGAAAGAGAAGAAGAAAAGTGTGGAAAAAAACTAAGAAAATATAAATCTGTGGTAAGGAATATTGATGAAAGCAGGCGACAAAAGAGTGTGAGAGTTCAGAAGAAAATGCAGGGTCAGGGCAGAATCAAAGCAGTGCAGAGAGACCCAAAGGAAGCTCACAGGGAATGATGCAAACCATCAAGACGGATCGAGCACATCAAACAACATATATGGTAATGAAAATGGGGGACTTATTACAACGTGAAAATAAATAGCCAATGCTGAAATTCTCAGTGCAAGAGCTTTCATACTAAGCACAGGACTCTATTTGTACATATAAACAAGCAGCAGTCATAAATCTGGTAAATGAATAAGTCAACTTATTAAGAATAGTTCACTTTAAGCATCTGAAGCTCAGATGAGCGGAACAAAGCCTCACAGACTAAAAAGACATAAATGTGGAATGTTATGTGCTGCAGACACATGCCAGCAATGGACCTAGTTTAGAAAACCTAAACCGGGGCAATTTTAACTCTGCTTGCCCAGAAGAAAAAGAAAGTCAGGTGGGCAGTTAAAATTGACAGAATGACTGGTGTTCCTCTTGGATCCTGCTCTCTTCCATTTTAACCTGTGTTGCTCAGCAAGCAATAAAGCCAGTGGCATCCTTCTCAAAATATGCAATGTTATCGGGCTGCCACTGGAAATCTATCGCTCGTCAGGTGAGTGGTGGGGGGCAATCTCTCAGGTGTGCTTTCTCTCCCTTTTCCCTCCACCACCACCAATTAAATTCTGCCCGTTAAGATCATTCGGACTCGTACATAGGAAAGGGAATTTACAAATCTACAAACTGAGAATTTTTTAAGTCAAAGATTACTTGATAATGAAAAATTCTTGTAACTACATTCATTAGAAAGTCTTACAAAAGAGTTAAAAGACTGAGGAGGTTGTAAGAGGTTTAAGTACTCACGCTCTGGCTTTCAGCATTTCAAAATGGATTTACAGATGTTAGTGGCCATGTTAAATTTCGGAAACAAGATCTGGTTAACATACTGATTCTAGTATTCCAGCATGTTTTAAGAGGAGTTAGATACAAGAGCCATACGTAACTTGCTATGGCTGTTATGTTAAAACAGTGTAGAGATCAGAAAATTAGTATACAATTACATACTTGGGTTTAGTTATAGAGGAACGCCAGGTTAAATCTGGTAGCTGGAGTGCGTGAAAAGCTGCTGGCAATACCCAAATTAGAACGTGGCCTGGCAACTCACTCTTTACCAAAGGAAGAAGGTTCTGTGCATAACTGTTTGCACACATGTGGTTGGGGGGGCGGAGGGGGGGGGGGGGGGGGGGGGGAGTCTGTTTCCCCATGGCTATTATTTTATACCTTGGGTGAAAGAGGTGGGAGCATCTGTTTTCTCATAAACATTAAAAAAGACTCAATACGAAGTTTGAAAAGCGCTCAGGAAATCCAACAGACTATCTGAATGTTTTTGAAATTGGATGGAACACATGACTGTTCCTAGGCCTAATGGTTTGATATGTTCTTATGCGGGTGGTCTCACACAACTTTATCTCAGTGCAGCACTGTCCAAGCTATACTGCCATTTGTCAATTTGTCCCTAAAACTGTTTTATATCAACGCTAAAGTGCAACTGCAGCCTCGGAAAAAAAATTCTGACTCCACTACCAGATATTTTCCCAAACATGCATACAGCATACACAATTACCTTTTATAAATGATCTTTTAATCAGACAGTGGCAGTAATCAATAATGCGTAATAGAAAATTACAAATGGAAGAATCTCTGAACAGAAGGAAAAATAAAATTTAAATAAATGAATTATATTGTGGAGTTCCCAGTAAAATACCTCTGTTCTCTGGCTACGGGCTTTGCCAAAGAAATACCAGTAATTTAGATCATGTAAATTGACATGGGATACAGAATTCCTCAATTATCATAGAATCCCTACAGTGCAGAAGGAGGCCATTTGGCCCATTGATTTTGCACCAACTCTCTGAAATAGCATCTTACCGAGGCCCACCTCCTCGACCTATCCCCTTAACCCATGGCTAATCCACCTAAACCTACACATCTTTGGACTCGGGGAGGAAACCGGAGCATCCAGAGAAAACCCACGTAGGCACAATTTGCTTTCCAAATTGAATTTGAGTCAAGAGATTGCGCTTTGATTACTTCTTGCGGTTCAATATGTGATTTATTTCTCAAAATGCAATGGGATGAAGTTGGCTATTTGCCATACCCCATTGCTCTCTTCATACAAGTTGGTTCTGACCAGGAGAGTAGTGAGAACCAGAGAACCAGAGTGTCAGATAAGTTTACTTCACCTGATTTGTAACAATTATATTCTGCAAGAGCGATATATTCAAAGGTATTGCTGCTTTTGAGGAACTTAGGCTGTTTATCTGATGCGCCAATCGCACCTTTAATTTAGCGCGGGGGGCAGCTGAATTCAAGTGACTTGATCTTGAACTACGAAAATTAAATCAAAACACAGGAAAACTTCCAAACTTTAGCACCGGTTAATTTAAACACATGAATAAAATACAATATATGCTACATTAAAATACACAGTGGATCTGTGATTACTTTAATTATCTATCTGGGTGAGGGATGTGTCGGATCACCAGGTTCCACTGTAATTCGTTCCAACTTTTGTCCCGTTTTGCACTTTAATTCGTGCAGTCAGAAATAGTAGTCGTTAAAAGTTCTGTCCAAGGAACGGGACAATAAAAGTCTTCACAAACACGAAACCACTGAAAACAGGAACACAGCACTTTTACGATTCATGCTTGAAAGCTTCTCGCAGTAAAACCATGATAGTGTCACTTCATGCTCATCACTTTTTTGGCTGCTAAACTGGAAGTGACAGCAATAGGAGCCCAGTGCTCCCTGGCTGAATCCTGCTAAATATTTGGCACGTTTGCAGAATATTTTATGCTTGGATCAGGATTTCTGTAAACTGCAGATGAAAGAGCCAACTTTGTACCAGAGCTTATTAGTCATCTGTCATGCCATTTAATCACAACAAAAGCAACAATCAAAAAGTACTCTATATAAAAATAATTTAGGGCTTCACAAATGTGCTGTTGTTTCCAAGTGAAATCTGACAATTGATGAGTCACACTCAAATTGCAGCTCTTTATAAAATAGATATCAGAAATTAATTTCATGCATAGAAGGTAAGGAATTTTTTGTGTGTTACTTTACCCTTCAATATTGGGATCATACACGCACCTGCCGGTGGAATTTAACGTGTTCCCCACCACCGCCCCCCCCCCTTGCCCTAGCAGTTGACCCAGTTCTCCCACTCACTGGTACCCACATCATGTCCCATGTATCTAGTGGCGTTTGCTACCAAATAAATCTGTTGGACTTTAACCTGGTGTTGTTAGACTCCTTACTGTGTTTACTCCAGTCCAACGCCGGCATCTCCACATCACGTATCTACCCACAGGGTTACATCGGTGGTCCCAGCATGACCACTGCTCCTGGTGATGCTGGTGCTGGACAGCTGCCAAACTCTGACTGGCTAGCAGCTCTTGGAGGCAGGACTTCTGTGATTCAATGGGAGACCTAACGTTGCCCAGGTTAGGTAGCTGCTTCTTGCTAAATTGCACAGGGTCTCCTGAAAGTGTTTGTTGTGGGATTCCCATCAGGCGTGAACACAGCTTCAAACATTAAATCCGGCTGGACATCATTCTACTTTCTTTGATTAGTGCGTTTGCTGCTTATAGCTAGAAATTCTTGGAATCTATATTTTACAAGTGGCATTATTTAAAAAATCCAAGAAGCTAAAAGAAAGGCAAGTGGGTCATGACCAGTTTCATGGAGGAGAAGGGCAGAATGGCAACTTTCCCCAACGTTTCTTGCTAACACTGCATAATTTTCAGCTCCTGACTGCTGTGTGGGCTAATAGTCAGTCTGACGCACCATTCAGCTGAACAATGTACCTCACCTCCATCAGAGGCAGAATTCAGAACATAATCTATTTATGCGAAATGATCAGTACAAAGCCACACTATTTGCTCTATTGTTTTCTTGACTGTTACTTACGATTAGATCATAGAGGGACAGTTACATCAGATATTCTTGATATGGTTTTCAAATGATCACAATGTTGTGTTGTGTTACAGTCAGTGTCAATGAAAAAGCAAGTTAAAACTTAACCTTTTTTTATTCATTCGTGGGACATGGATGTCGCTGGCTGGCCAGCATCTATTGCCCATCCCTAGTTGCCCTTGGAGGGCAGTTGGGAGTCAACCACATTGCTGTGGCTCTGGAGTCACATGTAGGCCAGACCAGGTAAGAACGGCAGATTTCCTTCCATAAGACCATAAGACATAGGAGCGGAAGTAAGGCCATTCGGCCCATCGAGTCCACTCCACCATTCAATCATGGTTGATTTCAACTCCATTTACCCGCTCTCTCCCCATAGCCCTTAATTCCTCGAGAAATCAAGAATTTATCAATTTCTGTCTTGAAGACGCTCAACGTCTCGGCCTCCACAGCCCTCTGTGGCAATGAATTCCACAGACCCACCACTCTCTGGCTGAAGAAATTTCTCCTCATCTCTGTTCTAAAGTGACTCCCTTTTATTCTAAGGCTGTGCCCCCGCGTCCTAGTCTCCCCTGTTAATGGAAACAACTTCCCTACGTCCATCCTATCTAAGCCGTTCATTATCTTGTAAGTTTCTATCAGATCTCCCCTCAACCTCCTAAACTCCAATGAATATAATCCCACGATCCTCAGACGTTCATCGTATGTCAGGCCTACCATTCCTGGGATCATCCGTGTGAATCTCCGCTGGACCCGCTCCAGTGCCAGTATGTCCTTCCTGAGGTGTGGGGCCCAAAATTGCTCACAGTACTCCAAATGGGGCCTAACCAGTGCTTTATAAAGCCTCAGAAGTACATCCCTGCTTTTGTATTCCAAGCCTCTTGAGATAAATGACAACATTACATTTGCTTTCTTAATTACGGACTCAACCTGCAAGTTTACCTTTAGAGAATCCTGGACTAGGACTCCCAAGTCCCTTTGCACTTTAGCATTATGAATTTTGTCACCGTTTAGAAAATAGTCCATGCCTCTATTCTTTTTTCCAAAGTGTACGACCTCGCACTTGCCCACGTTGAATTTCATCAGCCACTTCTTGGACCACTCTCCTAAACTGTCTAAATCTTTCTGCAGCCTCCCCACCTCCTCAATACTACCTGCCCCTCCACCTATCTTTGTATCATCGGCAAACTTGGCCAGAATGCTCCCAGTCCCGTCATCTAGATCGTTAATATATAAAGAGAACAGCTGTGGCCCCAACACTGAACCCTGCGGGACACCACTAAAGGATGTGCTTTTCTGACAATCGACAATGGTTTCATGGTCATCAGTGGATTCTTAATTCCAAATATTTATTATTGAATTCAAATTCCACCATCTGCCGTGGTGGGATTCGAACCCAGGTGCCCAGAGCATTATCTGAGTTTCTGGATTAATAGTCTAATGATAATACCACTGGGCCACCACCTCCCACCTAAAACCCTTTATGCATGACGGTGAGATTTATAGCATGGATTCCTAAATTACAGATCATGACGCGATATCAAATTCATTTCAGGATAAATTAATTGGTAAAGCTGACAGCACGTCATCAACTTCAAAACATTAACTCTGTTTCTCTATGCCGTCAGACATACTGAGAATTTCCAGCGTTTTCTACTTTTATTTCAGATCTCTGGCACCCATAGTTTTTTGCTTTTAAATAAGCGTGACAACTGACAGCCTCCAAAGCAAAAAAGAAAACTACATTTTAGTTTTTAAGCTTTGTGCAGTAAAGATGAAGTAATTACAGTTGTAACAGTGGAAATATTTAAAAATTTTAATCTCAAAATTCATTAACTTTACAGATAATCTGACATGAATTAGACGTATTTAACTCGGGTCAATTCACTTATCATAGACTCTTACCATGAATCGCAATTTAGTTTAAATTTGCAGTGCACCCATCTTACAAGCAAGAGAACCATTTATCTAACTTGCATTAATAGTATCTTGAAATATGTTTTAAAAGGTTCACTTCTTTAAAACCCCCAACTTATTAAACTAAATTACAGAAAAGATTTACCTGGATGTTGCCTGGTATGGAGAGCATTAGCTATGAGGAGAGGTAGGAGAAACTTGGTTTGTTCTCACTGGAACGACGAAAGTTGAGGGGCGACCTGATAGAAGTCTACAAGATTATGAGGGGCGTGGATAGAATGGATAGTCAGAAGCTCTTTCCCAGGGTGGAAGAGTCAATTACTAGGGGGCATAGGTTTAAGGTGCGAGTGGCAAGGTTTAAAGGAGATGTACGAGGCAAGTTTTTTTACGCAGAGGGTGGTGGGTGTCTGGAACTCGCAGAGGGGGAGGTAGTGGAAACAGATATGATAGTGACTTTTAAAGAGCGTCTGGACAAATACATGAATAGGTTGGGAATAGAGGGATATGGTCCCCAGAAGGGTAGAGGGTTTTAGTTCACGTGGGCAGCATGATCAATGCAGGCTTGGAGGGTCGAAGGACCTGTTCCTGTGCTGAAATTTTCTTTGTTCTTTGTTCTAAATGTACTTTTTACACATTGCTGTGCATGAGGAATAAACCCAATCATATGGCTATTCTTCAGATATAGCACAATATGTTTCAAAATCCAGTATCATGGTGGCACAGTAATTAACACTTCAGCCTCACAGCTCCAGGGACCTGGGCTCGATTCCCGGCTTGAGTCAATGTCTGTCTGGAGTTTGCACATTCTCCCTGTGTCTGCGTGGGTTTCCTCCAGGTGCTCCGGTTTCCTCCCACAGTCCGAAGATGTGCGGGTTAGGTTGATTGGCCATGCTAAAATTGCCCTTAGTGTCCTGGGATGCGTAGGTTGGAGGGATTAGTGAGGTAAATATGTGGGGTTACGGGGATAGGGCCTGGGTGGGATTGTTGTCGGTGCAGACTTGATGGGCCAAATGGCCTCCTTCTGCACTGTAGGGATTCCATGGTTCTATGAAATCTGCTCTCTATCTTTGACTGAAGCTTTTGCTGCATTTTTCCAACAATTGAGAGAGAAAGAGAGAGAACTGTCCCAGGAGACAAAACAAACAAACTTCTGAACCATTTATAGTAGCAAACAAAGGCTGCATTAACCCACAATCCAATATGCCAAATATAAATGGCACTTTTCAAATTCAACTTAAAAGATATTAGTGATTTTCAGGTCACGGAGGAAACATTGCAATCGACACTACCAGAATTTACTGGCTGTGGAGCAAAATGAACAGACTGGATTTTGAAGTGAAGGAATGGCATTGCCATTTGTCACGTTCACAGCTGTCTACAGCCTTTTCATACGTTTTTGCCCAGCAGCTCAACATTGCTGGAGGTGATTTTCACCGGGGCATCATCTGTTGCATGTATGAACTGGCAAGAGTGGATATGTCTCTTCAGCCAATCAGCTTGAAAACTTCTCACCGAGACAAACACGGCTAAAGTTTGGTTATGGCCCATTTTAGGCCTGGGAAATCATGGTTTGAAAGCTGCACGTTCCCGTTTCCGTTGAAGTAGGCATCACTCAAACTTGGTGCTGCCTCCTCATTTGCCAGATTGTAACACTGGTCTGAATGTGCCTGTAACATGGGTCTGGCCTACACTGAGACCCAGTTAAGCAAGGCCTCTATTTTACAATTCTCATTCTTGTTTTCAAATCCTTACATGGTCTGTCTGCCTGAAAGCTCCACAGGGAACTGATCATGGTGAGTTAATAGTGGTGTATCAGAATGCTGCTCTTAAAGGCAGCCCGTCCTTCGGGAAGCTGCATTGGAATCACAGAAGTCTGCTGTTAAACGTCACTGCTGCAATTCTAAACATCTGAATTCACTGTTTGTTTTAGAATGCCTGGGTAAAGCATCTCAAGGCATTTTATGTTGAAGATGCTTCATAAAGACAAGCTATTGTTAAAAATGGAAGACAAGGGCAGAGAGAGTGCTCCCAGGTTCAAGAGGCGACACTGGAGGCCTTAGTCCTGGAGATGGACATGAGGAGAGAGGCCATGTCCCCACAGAGAGCCAGGATTAGGTGTCCAGGGAGGTAAATTCCCGGCATCTGGACCCAGGGACGTGGCAGCAGTGTCTCAAGAAGTCTAATGATCTCGTGTGGGCGGTTAAGGTCAGTAAATGGACCTCATGATCATCTCTTACACACCTCTCACGTTGCTCAATGCAACACAGCCCCATATCATTCATCCAGCAGCAGTCCTTAGCATTCAGGACCAATGTCCCCTCTATTTCCTGCCATTGTGCATGTCCTGCTCATTTTGATGCATGGTCATTTTAAATTTTGTGTCCTGTCTTAAAAGAGATTATTGCACGGTGCCTTCTGGGTTGCTACGTTGCCCCACACATGCTCAGCTTACAGATGATACTGCTCAGGACTATGCCTAACATCCAGATGCTTCATCTCGATCTCACACACTCTTTGATGATACATTGCTCACATCCACCTCTCACTGTTTTCACACACTTCCAGCTATCAGCTACGCCAGGAACATCACACAAACACAACGCCAAGCAATCACTAACATTTTGCCCTCTCTCATGCAGCATGAGGTTTCTCACAACAGAGGGCAGTAGAGTAGAACCAGTGGGTGACAAGGATGCCTGCATCACCTGAACCTTACAGAGGAGATGGTTCGCTGCATCATGGGACTAGCTGTGATAAAGCCCATGATATTTGGTGGCACTGAGAATGGTCTAAAGCAGAAAGTATGAGATACAATGTTTAATTCAACATACAATCATGAACATAAATCAACATTAAGAGGGGGAAAGAAGGATGGGATTAAACAAGAGATAAAAGAGAAAGAAATCCCAACAAGAATTACATTCAGAGGGAATAAGGTCCACACTTGTAAAGTCACATTTTCAGTGCCAGAGTAAATTAACCCTTACTATATTAAAACATCATTTACACCCGAGTGCATCAGCCTTAATTTTTTTTCTGGTGTGTTTAGTGGGTAAATACTGCAACTTCACACTCATCATGTCCTTTAATACCAAGTCAATTGGCAAGCAATCAGTGTAACAAAGCTCATGGTGTAGCAGGGAAAATCAGACACCAACTTCCTGAATTGTTGTGTTTAACTGCACATGGGTGGACACCAGACGTTGCTGTCTGATTTACTCTGTAACAATGGTGAGCGCTGATATTCTTGCCATTATTCTTACCCAAAATCCAGGCTGTGGAGGGAGGTAAAATATTCCAGAAAGCTATTCCAGAGTTTTCATTCTTGCTACATGCAAGTAACATTAAGTGAACCAAAAATGAAAAATCAATAAGTTGTTTAAAAGCAAGCAGATTGTAAATTCTTTATTGCCTGTGCCTGATGACTTCACGGTATCTTATACATTTGTAATGCTCCTAATCTGATCATACAATATTATTGAGAAAACCCAAGTGCTAGTCCACAATCTGCGTGGAAATGAAACATGTGACATAAAAATAGTACAAGTTGGAAAGGAATGGTTTCTAACATAAGTTTCAAATTGGAATCCCTGGGGTCTGGGAGAGGGGATCTATGAAAAGATGCTAGGGCTCCCACAAGACCAGAATCTTATCCATCTGCTATCAGGGTTCTATATTTGTCTGCATTATTAGGATGTTATTTTGTGCCAGTATGGTGTTTACATAGATATCCCATGATATTTACAGGAGATTCCCGACAAAAAAACGTTTTGGGTTATCGGACAACTTAATTCATGATACCGGCTTTAGAAGGGGTTTCTATTTACCAAGTATGATTGGTGTTTTCTTTCTAAACCATTACCACATACGCTATACTAATTAAATGCCATCGCTACTGATCTTTTCAGACTGAGTATCGATAGAATCACATCCAAACATTACTCTATCATAACACAACGGACATCTGGTACCAAACACTGAAAACAGAGCAGCTGAATTCAAAAGTATTTCAGTTTGTTAAATCCCTGTGTGGTACAGCAGGAATATACACAGGAGACTGCCAAAAACAGAATCTGCTCACCTAGTGATTATGACCTCAGCACGCTTGACAATTTATAGGATTAATTTTGATTCCCAACGGCCACCATAATGCATTCTGTTCATATGGAACACATTTAATAAAATCTGATGAATTAAAATAGACATTCAGAACTGGTTTCTTTTGAATAGGCAAAGTCAATATATGAAAGTAATTAAAATATAAAAATCAAGGTGCCTAGTTTTAATCCTTTTCATGTTTTGGAGCAAAGTAATGTTGACTTACGTTTGCCAGGTTAGTGCTGTTTTAAGGGACACTAACAATAGCCAACATCTTTCGTGCCTCTTTTTTTTTTGAAAAGTCATAATATCACTTTTACCTCATGGTCCGTGATAATTAATTCCAGTTCTTAACACAGCCATTTAAAGCCTAAAATAAGAATACAAAACACATGCAAGAACCAGATCATTCCAGTTACTTGGATGCAATAAATTTTTGTTAAACAATATATAGATGCCTCATTAGCACTGCCATGCACAACATCAAACCTTACAGATAATTAGCCTGATTTTCAAACGTAATGGAGTTAAAGAAATCTCCTGGTTGCCCAGCATCTGTTTGACTCGCCCGGTGCCATTCTTATCCATCTAATCATAGCCAGAATATCACCTGCAGTGGCTTCTCTTTCCACTTGCACATGGTAATTGTCCTTGATAAGGGTTTATCCTTGGTCACCTCCTTTTACTCCGTTCCCTAGGTATTGACTCCATCCTTCTCCCTGGCAACCAACTGAGGCTGAAGCAGACTGTCCGTAGCCTTTGCCCCACGTTTGAGATGAGATGAGCTTCTAAACACACATCCATGCCATCTTATGACTGCCTATTGCCTACTCCATAACATCACCAAACTCCGCCCCGCCTCAGTTCATTGGCCGTCGAAACTCTCATTCATGTGTAATGATCCATCTGGAGACTGATAACTTTTTAAAAAAGAGATACAAGTAGCGCAAGTAATAGATAGAGCCAAGTGATCCCACAACCAACGAATCAGATCTAAGCTCTGCAGACCTGCCAGATCCAGCTGTGAATGGGGTTGGACAATTAAACAACTCACTGGAGGAGGAGGCTCCACAAATACTCCAATCCTCAATGTTGGAGGAGCCCAACACACCTGTGCAAAAGATAAGGCTGAAGCATTCACAGCAGCCTTTAGTCGGAAGTGCCAAGTGGATAATCCATCTCAGTCGCCACTGGAGGTCCCCAGCATCACAGATGTCAGTTGTCAGCCAATTCGATTCACTCCATGTGATATCAAGAATCGGCTGAAGGCACTGGATACTGCAAAGGTTATAGGCCCTGACAATATTCCAGCAATAGTTCTAAAGACATGCTCCAGAACCTGCCGCTCCCCCAGCCAAGCTGTTCCAGCTACAACACTGGTATCTACCCAGCAATGTGGAAAATTGCCCAGGACGTCCTGTACACAAAAAGCAGTACAAATCCAACCCGGTCAATTACCACCCCATCAGTCTGCTCTCAATCATCAGTAAAGTGATGGAAGAGGTCATCAACAATGCTATCAAGCAGCACGCATTCAGTAATAACCTGCTCATGGATGTTCAATTTGGATTCCGTCAGTGTCACTTAGTTCCTGACAATACAGCCTCCGTTCAAGCCTGGACGAAAGAGCTGAAAGCCAGAGGTGAGGTGAGAGTGATTGCCCTTGACATCAAGGCAGCATTTGACCGAGTATGACATCAAGGAGCCCTGGCAAAACTGGAGTCAATGGGAAAGTTCTCCACTGGTTGGAGTCATATCTGGCACAAAGGAAGATGGTTGTGGTGATTGGCAATCAATCTTCTCAACTCCAGGACATCTGCAGGAGTTCCACATGGTAGTATCCGAGGCCCAACCATCTTCAGCTGCTTCATCAATTACCTTCCGTCCATCATAACGTCAGAAGGGGGGTGTTCGCTGATGACTGCACAATGTTCAGCACCATTTGCGACTTTTCAAATACTAATGTAGACCATGTCCAAATGTAGCAAGACCTGGACAATATCCAGACTTGGGCTGAAAAGTGGCAAGTAATATTCGTGCCACACAAGTGCCAGGCAATGACCATCTCCAACAAGAGAGGATCTATCCATTGTCCCTTGATATTCAGTGGCATTACCATCGCTGAATCCCCACCATCAACATCCTGGCAGTTGCCGTTGAGCAGAAATTGAATTGGACTAGCCGTATAAATACTGTGGCCATCAGAGCAGGTTAAAGGCTAGGAATCCTGCAGTGAGTAATTCACCATCTGACCCTTCAAAGCCTGTCCACCATCTACAAAGCACAAGTCAGGAGTGTGACGGAATACTCTCCACTTGCTTGGATGAATGCAGCTCCAACAACATTCAAGAAGTTTGACACCATCCGGGACAAAGCAGTGCTTGATCGCTACCCCTTCCACAAACATTCAATTCCTCCATCAACGAATAGTGGCAGCAGTGTGTACCATCTACAAGATGCACTGCAGCAACTCACCAAAGTTCCTTAGACAGTAACTTCCAAACCCACAACCCCTACCATCTAGGAGAACAAGAGCAGTAGAGACCTGGGAATATCACCACCTGGAGGTTCCGCCCAAGTCACTCACCATCCTCACTTGGAAATAAATTGCTGTTCCTGCACTGTCACTGGGTCAAAATCCTGGATCTCCCTCCATAACAGCACTGTGAGTGTACTTGCGAAGTCGCAAGAAGGTTCAAGAAGGGAGCTCACCACCACCTTCTGAAGGGCAACTGGGGATGGAAAATAAATGCTGGCTTTGCCAGCGGCATCCACATCATGTAAATGAATTTTAAAAATAATTTCCCAGTGATCCCAATGCAAGAGGTCACATGACAAGATTTTACATTTCAAGACTTTTGCTGTAACAAACTAAAATCATCACAGAGTAAATGTTACTTTGCAGGCTACCAATACACCAATCCACAGTGTAACATTTGTTAACACTGGGACCCGGGTTCAATTCCAGCCTTGGCTGCCTGTGTGGAATTTGCACATTCTCCCCATGTTTGTGTGGATTTCCTCCGGGTGCTCTGGTTTCCTCCCACAGTCCAAAGATGTGCAGGTTAGATGGATTGGCCATGCTAATATGCCATGGGAAATATGTGGGGTTATGGGGATAGAGCAGGGAAGAGGGCTTGGATAAGATGTTCCGTTAGAGAGTCATTGCAGACTCAATGGGCCAAATGGCCTCTTCTGTACTGTGGGATTCTGTGATTCTATGAAATTAAGAGGTACACCCCATTAACACAACGGAAAATCTCAGGCCATGTGTATGCACTCCCTGCTGACATGTCGTCTAAGTTTACAGTCCAACTCCAGACAGAAGGACAGAACCATCTTTCCATTTGGTTTTAAAGGTTGTAAATGTTCAGTGTCAAGTGAAAAATTTCCTTTTTCAGGTTACCAAATTATCGTATTATATGATTGATTCTGTGGATTTCATAGAACATAACAGCGCAGTACAGGCCCTTCGGCCCTCAATGTTGCGCCGACCAGTGAAACCAATCTAAAGCCCCTCTAATCTACACTATTCCAAAATCATCCACACTATTCCACTATCCAATAACCATTTGAATGCTCTTAATGTTGACGAGTCCACTACTGCTGCCGGCAGGGCATTCCACGCCCTTACTACTCTCTGAGTAAAGAACCTACCTCTAACATCTGTCCTATATCTCTCACCCCTCAATTTAAAGCTATGTCCCCTCGTGCTAGCCATCACCATCCGAGGAAAAAGGCTCTCACTATCCACCATATCTAATCTTCTGATCATCTTGTATGCCTCTATTAAGTCACCTCTTAACCTTCTTCTCTCTAACGAAAACAACCTCAAGCCCCTCAGCCTTTCCTCATATGATTTTCCCACCATACCAGGCAACATCCTGGTAAATCTCCTCTGCACCCTTTCCAACACTTCCACATCTTTCCGATAATACGGCGACCAGAACTGTACGCAATACTCCAAATGTGGCCGCACCAGAGTTTTGTACAGTTGCAGCATGACCTCATGGCTCCGAAACTCAATCCCTCTACCAATAAAAGCTAACACACCGTACGCCTTCTTAACAACCCTATCAACCTGGGTGCCAACTTTCAGGGATCTATGCACATGGACACCCAGATCCCTCTGTTCATCCACACTACCAAGTATCTTACCATTAGCCCAGTACTCTGTATTCCTGTTACTCCTTCCAAAGTGAATCACCTCACACTTTTCCGCATTAAACTCCATTTGCCACCTCTCAGCCCAGCTCTACAGCCTATCTATGTCCCTCTGTAACCTGCCACTTCCCTCCGCACTGTCTACAGCTCCACCGACTTTAGTGTCATCCGCAAATTTACTAATCCATCCTTCCACGCCCTCATCCAGGTCATTA
This sequence comes from Mustelus asterias, assembly GCF_964213995.1. Lineage (NCBI taxonomy): Eukaryota > Metazoa > Chordata > Chondrichthyes > Carcharhiniformes > Triakidae > Mustelus > Mustelus asterias. Next base: position 129,258,698 of record NC_135803.1, on the reverse strand, counting down.
ATAAAAATGACAAACAGCAGTGGCCCCAAAACAGATCCCTGCGGCACACCACTAGTAACTGAAATCCAGGATGAATATTTCCCATCAACCACCACCCTTTGTTTTCTTACAGCTAGCCAATTCCTGATCCAAACCACTAAATCACCCTCAACCCCATGTGTCCGTATTTTCTGCAAAAGCTTACCATGGGGAACCTTATCAAACGCTTTGCTGAAATCCATATACACCACATCAACCGCTTTACCCTCATCCACCTCTTTGGTCACCTTCTCAAAGAACTCAATAAGGTTTGTGAGGCACGACCTACCCTTCACAAAACCGTGCTGACTATCCCTAATTAAATTATTCCTTTCTAGGTGATTATAAATCCTATCTCTTATAATCCTTTCCAATACTTTGCCCACAACAGAAGTATGGCTCACTGGTCTATAATTACCAGGGTTGTCCCTACTCCCCTTCTTGAACAAGGAAACAACATTTGCTATCCTCCAGTCTTCTGGCACTGTTCCTGTAGACAATGACGACACAAAGATCAAAGCCAAAGGCTCTGCAATCTCCTCCCTAGCCTCCCAGAGAATCCTAGGATAAATCCCATCCGGCCCAGGGGACTTATCTATTTTCACCCTTTCCAGAATTGCTAACACCTCCTCCTTATGAACATCAATCCCATCCAGTCCAACAGCCTGCATCTCAGTACTCCCCTCGACAACACTGTCCCTCTCCAGTGTGAATACCGACGAAAAATATTCATTTAATGCCTCTCCTATCTCTTCAGACTCCACGCACAACTTCCCACTACTGTCCTTGACTGGCCCTAATCTTACCCTAGACATTCTTTTACTCCTGACACACCTGTAGAAAGCTTTAGGGTTTTCCTTGATCCTACCAGCCAAAGACTTCTCATGTCCCCTCCTGGCTCTTCTTAACTCTTTCTTTAGGTCCTTCCTGGCTAACTTGTAACTCTCAAGCGCCCTAACTGAGCCTTCACGTCTCATCTTAACATAAGTCTCCTCCTTTCTCTTCACAAGAGATTCACCCTCCTTAGTAAACCACGGTTCCCTCACACGACTGCTTCCTCCCTGCCTGACAGGTACATATTTATCAAGGACGCATAGTAGCTGTTCCTTGAACAAGTTCCACATTACAATTGTGCCCATCCCCTGCAGTTTCCTTCCCCAACCTATGCCAGCTAAATCTCGCCTAATCACATCATAATTTCCTTTCCCCCAGCTATAACTCTTAGAACCATAGAACCATAGAAAATTACAGCTCAGAAACAGGCCTTTTGGCCCTTCTTGTCTGTGCCGAACCATTTTATGCCTAGTCCCACTGACCTGCACTTGGACCATATCCCTCCACACCCCTCTCATCCATGAACCCGTCCAAGTTTTTCTTAAATGTTAAAAGTGATCCCACATTTACCACTTTATCTGGCAGCTCATTCCACACTCCCACCACTCTCTGCGTGAAGAAGCCCCCCGTAATATTCCCTTTAAACTTTTCTCCTTTCACCCTTAACCCATGCCCTCTGGTTTTTTTCTCCCCTAGCCTCAGCGGAAAAAGCCTGCTTGCATTCACTCTATCTATACCCATCAAAATCTTATACACCTCTATCAAATCTCCCCTCAATCTTCTACGCTCCAGGGAATAAAGTCCCAACCTATTCAATCTCTCTCTGTAACTCAGCTTCTCAAGTCCCAGCAACATCCTTGTGAACCTTCTCTGCACTCTTTCAATCGTATTTACATCCTTCCTGTAACTAGGTGACCAAAACTGTACACAATACTCCAAATTCGGCCTCACCAATACCTTATATAACCTTACCATAACACTCCAACTTTTATACTCGATACTCTGATTTATAAAGGCCAATGTACCAAAGGCACTCTTTATGACCCTATCCACCTGTGACGTCACTTTTTAGGGAATTCTGTACCTGTATTCCCAGATCCCTCTGTTCAACTGCACTCTTCAGAGTCCTACCATTTACCCTGTACGTTCTTCTTTGGTTTGTCCTTCCAAAGTGCAATATCTCACACTTGTCTGCGTTAAATTCCATTTGCCATTTTTCAGCCCATTTTTCTAGTTGGTCCAAATCCCTCTGCAAGCTTTGAAAACCTTCCTCACTGTCCACTACACCTCCAATCTTTGTATCATCAGCAAACTTGCTGATCCAATTTACCACATTATCATCCAGATCATTGATATAGATGACAAACAATAATGGACCCAACACCGATCCCTGCGGCACACCACTAGTCACAGGCCTCCACTCAGAGAAGCAATCCTCCACAACCACTCTCTGGCTTCTTACATTGAGCCAGTGTCTAATCCAATTTACTACCTCCCCATGTATACCTAGCAACTGAACCTTCCTAACTAACCTCCCATGAGGGACCTTGTCAAAGGCCTTGCTGAAATCCAGGTAGACAACATCCACCGCCTTCCCTTCATCCACTTTCCTGGTAACCTCCTCGAAAAACTCCAATAGATTGGTCAAACATGACCTACCACGCACAAAGCCATGTTGACTCTCCCTAATAAGTCCCTGTCTATCCAAATATTTGTAGATCCTATCCCTTATCACACCTTCCAATAACTTACCCACCACCGACGTCAAACTTACTGGCCGATAATTTCCCGGATTTCTTTTGGAACCTTTTTTAAACAACGGAACAACATGAGCCACCCTCCAATCATCCGGCACCTCCCCCGTGAATACTGACGTTTTAAATATGTCTGCCAGGGCCCCTGCAAGTTCAACACTATCTTCTCTCAAGGTCCGTGGGAATACCCTGTCCGGTCCTGGGGATTTATCCACTCTGATTTGCCTCAAGACAGCGAGCACCTCCTCCCCTTTAATCTGTAAAGGTTCCATGGCCTCCCTACCTGTTTGCCCTATTTCCGTAGACTCCATGCCCGTTTCCTCAGTAAATACGGATGCAAAAAAACCATTTAGTATCTCCCCCATCTCTTTTGGCTCCATACACAGTGTACCACTCTGGTCTTCAAGAGGACCAATTTTATCCCTCACTATCCTTTTGCTCCTAACATACTTATAGAAGCTCTTTGGATTTTCCTTCACTCTGTCTGCCAATGCAACCTCATGTCTTCTTTTAGCCCTCCTGATTTCCCTCTTAAGTAGCTTCTTGCACTTTTTATACTCCTCGAGCATCTGATGTGTTCCTTGCTGCCTGTACATTTCATACAACTCTCTCTTCCTCTTAATCAGTGTTACAATCTCCCTCGAGAACCAAGGTTCCTTATTCCTATTTACTTTGCCTTTAATCTTGCCCTTTGGTATATACCTATATACCTATCCTTTTCCATTGCTAAAGTAAACATAATCGAATTGTGGTCACTGTCACCAAAGTGCTCCCTTACCTCCAAATCTAACAACTGGCCTGGTTCATTACCCAGTACCAAATCCAATGTGGCCTCGCCTCTTGTTGGTCTATCTACATATTGCGTCAGAAAGCCTTCCTGCACACATTGGACAAAAACCGACCCCTCTAAAGTACTCGAACTATAGCTTTTCCAGTCAATATTTGTAAAGTTAAAGTCCCCCAGTACAACTACAACTTCAAAGACAATTTTACTTTTACTAAGTGTGAACTATTTATTTTTCAAAATCTGAAAGGCACATCAACTACCGGGCAGCACAGTAACACAGTGGTTAGCACTGCTGCCTCACAGCGCCAGGGACCGGGGTTCGATTCCCGGCTTGGGTTACTGCCTGTGTGGAGTTTGCGCGTTCTCCCAGTATATGCGTGGGTTTCCTCCCACAGTCCAAAGATGTGTGGGTTAGGTGGATTGGCCATGCTAAATTGCCCCTTAGTGTCAGGGGAACTAGGCAGGGTAAATGCATGGGGTTCTGGGGATTGGGTCTGGGTGGGATTGTGGCCTGTTCAGACTCGATGGACCGAATGGCCTCCTTCTGCACTGTAGGATTCTATGAAACTCATTTTTAAAAAATGGAACAGGGCAAGTGCCTAAATTATTGATATATTTTAAATGTCTATTCTCAGAATAGCGGAGTGGAATTCAGAATTCTTTCCTTATTATAAGAGTAAAATGCAATTAATCCTACAATAACGTTTACACTAAAGGTTTTAGTCTCAAACAATGACCCCTGAAGGATGGCATAAAGTTTAAGTATTTAATTTCTATTAGGTTTAGATTTTGTACCTTTACCAATTTCGGACTTTGTTGCAGTTTTATTATCCTGGTCCACTTTTAATGAAAATTTATTGGGTAGGGTGCTAACTGAAGTCTTTTACAGCCAAACACTGAATGAGTTCCATACTTCTAACTTGTGGAGAAATGCCAATTGGCACAATCATAAGTGGTCCATTCTTCTTGATTCAGCTATCACCATTACTTTCTGGGATATATCCCCAGCAGACTAAAAAATACTTAAATGCTTCTTCTTTTTGTCAGGAAAACCATGCACAAGTTGCAGTCTAATTTATTAACTGTTTTATATCCATGACAAGTAGCATCAAAAAAAAAGAGAGAAATGCAATCTGTAGTGGATATAACATGATTTATTAGTTGGAAGTCCTCCAAACATATTTTTTAATCATTAGTTTCTTCTGATTCCAAAGCTTGGTTTGCCGTAGAGAATTCAATGTCAAGAACAGAAAACGTACTATCGATACTGTGCATGGTTTATGTTTATTCTCCAGTATGACACATTTCTCAGGAAATGAGACAAGTTGAGAATAGTTAACACTAGTACCCATGTTAGCTTGCAAAAGTAAATGCGTAACTGCAAAATGAAAACCTAAATGAACGTCTAATGCAGACTTAGCAAGCTAAATCCAGGTTTGAGAAAAACCACGGTTAGGAGCATTCCAAGTTGCAACTGAAGTTGGAGATGAGATGCAAATTCACCTTTATCAGTGCACTGGAGTAATTCCATCTGATCTAACGATGTCAAATATTACTTTAACCTTTTATAAAGCTTAGTGTCAGCTGCGGGTTGAACTCTCTCTCCTGAATCAGAAGACTGTGGGTTCAAGTCCCTCTCCAGGATTTGAGCACAAAGATCGATGCAGACGTGCCAGTGCAACCCTTACGAAGGTGCCATATCTCAGCTGAGGCTCCGCTCCGTCTGCCCTCTCAGGTGAACTTGAAAATGATCATTATCACATCACTGTGGGAGCTTGCTGTGCACAAATTGGTTGACACGATTCCCACATTACAGCAGTGCGTACTTTTCAACATTATTCTATTGGTTGTGTAGAACTTTAAGTTGTCCAGTGGTCATGAAAGGCGCTATACAAATGCAAGTTTTTTTTTAAAAAAGAACAACGATATCCTGGATTTTGTCCAAATAAACCTGTAGCTCATTTCTTACCCTGAAACAGTGGCAACCAAATAAAGCCCATGAGGTTCGGTGAAGCTGTTTCTATGTTGACTCTGAAGTCTAAGCAAAACTGCTCTGTCACAAAGCATAGTTAACAGAGTGATAGGAGGAAGTATAAGCATGTGTGTGTGTGGGGGGCAAACTCCAGAAGAACACATTTGGTTTAAGTTTATTTTATTTAGAGCTGGCTTGTCCAACCTTTTCTCGTGGGGGGCAACATTTCAATTTTTCTCACACTCATGGTGGGGCGGGTAGGGGGCAGATGAGCAAATGTCAGAAAGATAAGGTCTGGCACAACATTAAACATGTATTTCAGGAAATAAAGCTGATGTATGTAAAAACTCACTCAGCAAAAAAAACACACAACAATAAGTTGATCATTTAAAAATAAATCAAGACGACCATTTGAATGTGAAAGGGTGAGAGGGTGAATGTGTCCAGCTCATGCCAGTCTCAGGGTGCTCACTCATTCACCCTCACCCACTGAGTGCCTACAGCCGAGAGCAACTGAGAACTGAGATCGACAGACACACACAGACTCACTCAACCACCCACCCTCACCCATCCTCGGCCTCCTCTTCACTCTCTCTGGCCCACACTCATTCACCCTTCCTCGCACTCACTTCCTCACCCTGTATACAAAATCGGCTGGTGGGGCTGTGGGGTGCGGTGAGAACAGGAGAAAAATCTGGAATGAGGCCCGAGGCCAATTGCACTGGAAGGAACGTGAATGCCTGCCGAGGAGTGGGCAGAATGCCTGGGGAACACAACTGGGTGGGGGAGATATAGAGGGGGAGGGAGAGATGGTGGGGGGGGGGGGCAGGGGAGGGAGGGAAAGAGGCGCAGGGAAGGGGGTGTGAAGATGAAATGACACACTGGGGGGGGGGGGGGGGGGAGCGAAGGGAATGGGGCAAAGGGGGGCGGGCAACGGGGCGAAGGGGGGGACGGGCAACGGGGCGAAGGGGGGGCGGGCAACGGGGCGAAGGGGGGGCGGGCAACGGGCCGAAGGGGGGCGGGCAACGGGGCGAAGGGGGGGCGGGCAACGGGGCGAAGGGGGGGCGGGCAACGGGGCGAAGGGGGCGGGCAACGGGGCGAAGGGGGCGGGCAACGGGGCGAAGGGGGGAGGGCAACGGGGCGAAGGTGGGCGGGCAACGGGGCGATGGGAACGGGGCGAAGGGGCGCGGGCAACGGGGCGAAGGGGGGGCGGGCAATGGGGCGAAGGGGGGCGGGCAACGGGGCGAAGGGGGGGCGGGCAACGGGGCGAAGGGGGGGCGGGCAACGGGGCAAAGGGGGGCGGGCAACGGGGCAAAGGGGGGCGGGCAACGGGGCAATGGGGGGCGGGCAACGGGGCAAAGGGGGGCGGGCAACGGGGCAAAGGGGGGCGGGCAACGGGGCAAAGGGGGGCGGGCAACGGGGCGCGGGCAACGGGGCAAAGGAGGGCGGGCAACGGGGCAAAGGGGGGCGGGCAACGGGGCAAAGGGGGGCGGGCAACGGGGCAAAGGGGGGCGGGCAACGGGGCGAAGGGGGGCGGGCAACGGGGCGAAGGGGGGCGGGCAACGGGGCGAAGGGGGGCGGGCAACGGGGCGAAGGGGGGTGGGCAACGGGGCGAAGGGGGGCGGGCAACGGGGCGAAGGGGGGCGGGCAACGGGGCGAAGGGGGGCGGGCAACGGGGCGAAGGGGGGCGGGCAACGGGGCGAAGGGGGGCGGGCAACGGGGCGAAGGGGGGCGGGCAACGGGGCGAAGGGGGGCGGGCAACGGGGCGAAGGGGGGCGGGCAACGGGGCGAAGGGGGGCGGGCAACGGGCGAAAGGGAGCGGGCAACGGGGCAAAGGGGGGCGGGCAACGGGGCCATGGGGGGCGGGCAATGGGGCAAAGGGGGGCGGGCAACGGGGCGAAGGGGGGCGGGCAACGGGGCGAAGGGGGGCGAGCAACGGGGCGAAGACAACGGGGTGAAGGGGCGCGGGGAACGGGGCGAAGGGGCGCGGGGAACGGGGCGAAGGGGCGCAGGGAACGGGGCGAAGGGGCGCGGGCAACGGGGCGAAGGGGGGCGGGCAACAGGGCGAAGGGGGCGGGCAACAGGGCGAAGGGGGGCGGGTAACAGGGCGAAGGGGGGCGGGCAACGGGGCGAAGGGGGGCGGGCAACGGGGCGCGGGCAATGGGGCGAAGGGGCGCGGGCAACGGGGCGAAGGGGGGCGGGCAACGGGGCAAGGGGGCGGGCAACGGGGCGAAGGGGGACGGTCAACGGGGCGAAGGGGGGGGCAACGGGGCGAAGGGGGGCGGGCAGCGGGGCGAAGGGGGGCGGGCAACGGGGCGAAGGGGAGCGGGCAACGGGGCGAAGGGGAGCGGGCAAAGTGGCGAAGGGGAGCGGGCAACGGGGCGAAGGGGGGCGGTCAACTGGGCGAAGGGGAGCGGGCAACAGGGCGAAGGGGGGCGGGCAATGGGATGAAGGGGGGCGGGCAACGGGGTGAACAGGGGCGGGCAACGCGGCGAAGGGGGGTGGGCAACGGGGCGAAGGGGGGGCGGGCAACGGGGCGGCAGGCAACGGTGCGAAGGGGGGCGGGCAACGGGGCGAAGGGGGGTGGGCAACGGGGCGAAGGGGGGCGGGCAACGGGGCGAAGGGGGGCGGGCAACGGGGCGAAGGGGGGCGGGCAACGGGGCGAAGGGGGGCGGGCAACGGGGCGAAGGGGGGCGGGCAACGGGGCGAAGGGGGGCGGGCAACGGGGCGAAGGGGGGCGGGCAAAGGGGCGAAGGGGGGCGGGCAACGGGGCGAAGGGGGGCGGGCAACGGGGCGAAGGGGGGCGGGCAACGGGGCGAAGGGGGGCGGGCAACGGGGCGAAGGGGGGCGGGCAACGGGGCGAAGGGGGGCGGGCAACGGGGCGAAGGGGGGCGGGCAACGGGGCGAAGGGGGGCGGGCAATGGGGCGAAGGGGGCGGGCAACGGGGCGAAGTGGGGCGGGCAACGGGGCGAAGGGCGGCGGGCAACGGGGCGAAGGGCGAAGGGCAACGGGGCGAAGGGCGGCGGGCAACGGGGCGAAGGGGGGCGGGCAACGGGGCGAAGGGGGCGGGCAACGGGGCGAAGGGGGGCGGGCAACGGGGCAAAGGGGGGCGGGCAACGGGGCGAAGGGGGGCGGGCAACGGGGCGAAGGGGGGCGGGCAACGGGGCAAAGGGGGCGGGCAACGGGGCGAAGGGGGGCGGGCAACGGGGCGAAGGGGGGCGGGCAACGGGGCGAAGGGGGGGTGGGCAACGGGGCGAAGGGGGGCGGGCAACGGGGCGAAGGCAACGGGGTGAAGGGGCGCGGGGAACGGGGCGAAGGGGCGCGGGGAACGGGGCGAAGGGGCGCAGGGAATGGGGCGAAGGGGCGCGGGCAACGGGGCGAAGGGGGGCGGGCAACGGGGCGAAGGGGTCGGGCAACGGGGCGAAGGGGGACGGGCAACGGGGCGAAGGGGGGCGGGCAACGGGGCGAAGGGGAGCGGGCAACGGGGCGAAGGGGAGCGGGCAACGGGGCGAAGGGGAGCGGGCAACGGGGCGAAGGGGAGCGGGCAACGGGGCAAAGGGGGGCGGTCAACTGGGCGAAGGGGAGCGGGCAACAGGGCGAAGGGGGGTGGGCAATGGGATGAAGGGGGGCGGGCAACGGGGTGAACAGGGGCGGGCAACGGGGCGAAGGGGGTGGGCAACGGGGCGAAGGGGGGCGGGCAACGGGGCGGCAGGCAACGGGGCGAAGGGGCGCGGGGAACGGGGCGAAGGGGCGCGGGGAACGGGGCGAAGGGGCGCGGGGAACGGGGCGAAGGGGCGCGGGGAACGGGGCGAAGGGGCGCGGGGAACGGGGCGAAGGGGCGCGGGGAACGGGGCAAAGGGGCGCGGGGAACGGGGCAAAGGGGCGTGGGGAACGGGGCAAAGGGGCGCGGGGAACGGGGCAAAGGGGCGCGGGGAGGGGGCAAAGGGGCGCGGGGAGGAGGGCGAAGGGGCGCGGGGAGGGGGGCGAAGGGGCGCGGGGAGGGGGGCGAAGGGGCGCGGGGAGGGGGGCGAAGGGGCGCGGGGAGGGGGGGTGAAGGGACACGGGGAGGGGGGCGAAGTGACACGGGGAGGGGGGTGAAGGGACACGGGGAGGGGGGGGAAGTGACATGGGGAGGGGGGGTGAAGGGACACGGGGAGGGGGGCGAAGGGACACGGGGAGGGGGGCGAAAGGGACACGGGGAGGGGGGGGCAAAGGGACACGGGGAGGGGGGCGAAGTTACACGGGGAGGGGGGCGAAGGGAAGGGACACGGGGAGGGGGCGATGGGACACGGGGAGGGGGGGCGAAGGGACACGGGGAGGGGGGGCGAAGGGAAGGGACACGGGGAGGGGGCGATGGGACACGGGGAGGGGGCGATGGGACACGGGGAGGGGGGGCGAAGGGACACGGGGAGGGGGGGCGATGGGACACGGGGAGGGGGGCGAAGGGAAGGGACACGGGAAGGGGGGGCGAAGGGACACGGGAAGGGGGGGCAAAGGGACACGGGGAGGGGGCGAAGGGACATGGGGAGGGTGCGATGGGACACGGGGAGGGGGGCGAAGGGACACGGGGAGGGGGGCGAAGGGACACGGGGAGGGGGGCGAAGGGACACGGGGAGGGGGGCGAAGGGAAGGGACACGGGGAGGGGGGCAAAGGGACACGGGGAGGGGGGAGAAGGGACACGGGGAGGGGGGGCGAAGGGACACGGGGAGGGGGGCGAAGGGACACGGGGAGGGGGGCGAAGGGACACGGGGAGGGGGGCGAAGGGACACGGGGAGGGGGGGCGAAGGGACACGGGGAGGGGGCGATGGGACACGGGGAGGGGGGCGAAGGGACACGGGGAGGGGGGGGCGAAGGGAAGGGACATGGGGAGGGGGGGCGAAGGGAAGGGACACGGGGAGGGGGTGTGAAGGGACATGGGGAGGGGGCGATGGGACACGGGGAGGGGGCGATGGGACACGGTGAGGGGGGCGAAGGGACACGGGGAGGGGGGTGAAAGATACTGGGGTGAGGTGGGGGAGTTGGGAATGGAGAGGTGTCGAGGGGGTGGCAGGAACCAGGGGGCACATGAAGGAACCGTGGATCCAATGCTGGGATGTGAGGTAGGAGTTTGGGGACTGTGGAGTCAAAGAGGGACTGCAGGGAATGCAGCTGTAGGTGGAGAAGAGCACCGGGAGCTGGAGGAAAGCGGCCGGAACCACGTGACAGCATGGTGACCGCAGGCCCCATGTGTTCCTGAATCTGTCTGTCTTCAAATATTCACAGCTGCTGGCGTTCGCTGCTCCTCCAATCACCGCCTGTTTCTTTTTTACCAGCAGCAAACACAGGGTGAAAACCGGCTGCGACTGGAGGAGCAATCTGCTGAGGAAATCTTCAAACTCACTGAGCTGTCACAGTGCCATTCTCAACACTCGTCCCGGGGACCACGTTTCGACCCACAGATCGGACGAGCCTGATTTAAAGCATCCGCTTTATCCGTAGTTAAGCTCTTTATAAAGACAAAACCTGATTGCTGCAATATCAAATCTGCAGTTGCAGGAAGAATAGGAAAACAGGTAGACAGAGTAAGAGATAACAAGTGGTGCAATGGAAATAAACCCAAGTATCTTGGCCATGCAGATAACTTCATAACGTTACAACAGCGCTGAAAAATATCTCTATCTTAAATCCAAATGTGGTGTGAACCAGAATTGACTGAATTTGAGTTGAAGGAGCAAGAATTAGCCAAAATTAAATTTTGTTTTCACCCAGTGACAGTTCATAAAATTAGAACCAGTTATTTTGTTAACATGAAGTTGTGTGATAGAACACCTCCTGCCACCTCCACCCAAAAGGAACAAAGAAAATGTCTCCGTTATTTAATTTTTAAAAAAGTGAAGGAGCATTAAACAACTTCTCGCACTTATTGTTCTTTTAACGTAAATGCATTCCTAATATACAGGCTCAAGGAAAATGGCATGACATTAAGAAGGGAAAGATTAGAAGAAGTGACCAGAAATCTAGTCGAAGAGACGGGATTGGTGGAAGATTTCAAAGGAGGAGCGTGAGCTGAACGAGGAAGGAATTTGGGAGGGAAATCGAGAGTAGGACCAAAGTGACTGAAGGTTCTGCATCAATGGTGGGCTCAAGTCAGAGGAACAAAGTGTTCAACAGGGGTCACAGGGTTGGAAGCGGCTGTAGAAATAGGATGAAATCAGGCTAATCTGTTGGGCATTGGGAAATAACACAGGTCAGCAAGGTCACGGGTGATGGGTGAGCAGGACTTTGCGCAGGATAAGCTTTTAGAAAAGTTGGTGCTTAGCAAGGGCGCAGGATGGAGAGTCAGTAAGGAGAATGTTTGAAAAGTTAAATCTAGAGGGTGGCAAAAAGTTGATACAAGTGCTTGAGGAATAGAACTTTGCTGAAGCCAGTGAGGTTGTATGATTCCATTCTTAAAAAATATCTTTTTTCAAAATGTGGTAAAGTTTCAGGCATTATCACACTATTATCTATAATCTTTTCAATGCAATGTAAAAATTGAGAGACAGTATTAATTTTATTCAGCTGAGCATAAAACAATGACGCATTACCGTAGGTCTGTATAATGAAACAGTATGAGATCTGGAAAGTGATACACAGCTTCCCAAAGATCTATTATAATTGAATGAAACTAAACTTGAAATTATATTCATAGACTTCAGGTAGAACACATGCTCCAAAAAATATCTGAGCTCTCTTGCCATCAACTCACTGTTTCTATTCAATCCTTAGGATGAACCGCAGTCAATTTCATTAAACTGACAGAAGTGTAACCTTAAGCTACTTACAATTTCAGGACTTCACCTAATGTAAAAAAAACATTGAAATCAATAGTCTAGCCAACCTAACAATTTGAGTCGGAATCAAGTCTTTGACGACTGTTAAGGTATTTGAAGAATTACCAAGAAACTTGAATATTTGTCATGTTTGAGTTGTCAGGGATAATCACAGTGCGGTTCTGGGATTGGGAATGGCACAATCCAAGATCTGAGGAATGAGTTGCTGTCGTTATAGTAACAATGATGCTCTCCTGACTTTCTTCTGTCTCGTGCTCAACCACCATTACTAATCCCAGCCCCTCGTCTGCTCTTGGCTTTAGAAATGCCAGTCTCCAAGATGAGGAGGTCTCTTTTGTTTGCGACCTCTATTATTTGATTTACTTTTCAGAAAACAGATATCCTTCAGCCAACTGAGCCATCTGCTTTGCAGGCTACATTTAGTACTTTAATAATGGGAAATGCAAGCTTTTATTAGGGGAGGCACATTTGCTTTTATTTTCTTCTGACAGTTTTCTCCAATTCCTTCCTTCATCCTCAGCAGGCACTGACTTCCTGCTGGAATACTTCTTAATGGCTTTCTAGTGCTCACGCAACTTACATTTATATAGCAACACTAACACTGAAAAACACCATAAGGCTCTTGACAAAGGCGTGAGACAGACACTCAGTCAGAGAGCTGACAAGAGGCCACTTGGCTTAGTTGCTGCCAATCCCACCTCAGAGTCTGAAAATTGTGTATTCAACCCCCACTCCAAGGTTTCAGCAAATAATCTAACCTGACACTTGTCAATCTAGTGACCTCCTCTGAACTGCCTCCAATGCAACTACATCCCTCCTCAAATAAGCGGACCAAAATTGTACTCAATATTCTAAAGTGCGGTCTCACTGGGGTGGCACGGTAGCATAGTGGTTAGCACTGCTGCCTCGCAGCGCCAGACACCCGGGTTCGATTCCCAGTTTGGGGCACTGTCTGTGCAGAGTTTGCACGTTCTTCCAGTATCTGTGTGGGTTTTCGCCCAGAGTCCCAAAGACGTGCTAGTAAGGTGCATTCGCCACGCTAAATTCTCCCTCTGTGTACCCAAACAAGCGCTGTAGTATGGCGACCCATCACTACTATGCTTGCTGATTTGCATTGGCTGCCAGCCAAGGAATGTGTTCATTTTTAAAATCTGATCCATGTTTTCAAAGCACTCCATGGTTTTGTACCCGTCACCTCCACCAGCCCCACAGCTGAATATCTGTGCTTCTTTAATCCTGGGATCTTCAGCATCCCTGATTTTATTTGGCATGATGGCCATGCCTTGATCCTAAACTCTGGAATATCCTTTCCCACAATGATCTGCCTCTCATACCTCACCTTCTTTAAGACACTCCTAAAGTATTTTTGAACAAGCTTTTGGTCATCTGACCTAATATCTCTACAAGGCACAGTCCATATTTTGTGTTATAGCGTTCCTTTAAAGCATTTTGGGATGTTTTAATGCCTACAAGGTGATATATAAAAACTGAAGAACAGGTAGGGTATTGCAATTTCAGTGCAAGTGATTAAACTCTGTCTATAAGCAGAGGGTACTTACTAGCATTCGGTGTCGGAACTACAAGAGTTTTCGCACAAAGGACTGCTTTGTAAACAGCAAAGTTGGGAATTTGGCGCAAGTGGGAGTTGAGTGCAAAGGGGGGAGGAAGTACTGCGTTTTATTCTTTTTGCTTTATGTCCAGTAGCTGCTGAGTGCTTTTCTTTTTGTCTCTAAGCTGGGAAACTGGAACTTGCTTTTACTAAATTAGGAACCAATTAATTAAGTAAGTAACTAGAGAGAGAGATGGTCAAGCAGGCTCTGGACGTAACTGGGCGAATTTGTGGAGAGCACTGAAATCTCAACCATATCTGCACTAAGTGTCTGCAGCCAAAGTGGGTTTGTTTCAAAGTTGGTGAACTGGAGTCCCAACTGTGATCTTTGTGGGAAATCAACAGGCTACCTGGACTCTTTGCTCCAGGAGCTAGTCACACCCCTTAGGTTTAGCAGAACCTTAGTGTTGGTCACTGATCAGGGACAGGAACGTGTGTCTGCTGGTATCAGGATCCAGGATGTAGTGATGGGGGTGCCTTGGCCCTTGACTTTGCCAATAAGCACTAGATATTTACCACCTTGATGGATGGGCAAACTGTCCATGGCATCACGGTGCAGGATATCACTGAAGTGGAAACAGTTATAAAGAAGATGGTAGTGACATGGAGACGTTTTAGTCAGGGGGATAGATACTTTTCTCAGCAGCTGAAACTGGAGTTTGAAAGGTTATGTTGCCTGCTCAGTACTAAGGCTAAAGACATCTCCTTAAAATTGGAGTTGAACTTCGAACAGAAATGGAGTACATCCAGCTGTCGTAGTCCACATAGGAACCAAAGAGATAGGTAGAATTAAGAATGACGTTCTGTTGACAAGTGTTTGAGGAGTTAGATACCAAATTAAAAACACAGAACCTCAAAAGTAAGACTCCTAGATTGTTAGCTGAGTTACACACCAGTTAGCATAGGGTCAAGCAAATGAGAGAATTAAATACATGGCTCAAAAAGTGTATGAGAAGAAAGGGTTGTGATTCATGGGGCACTGGCACCAGTACTGGGGAAAGAGGAAGCTGTTCCATTGGGATGGATTCCACTTGAACAGTGTACTAGTGAACTGCATAATTAGGGCTGAAATTAGGGGCTTTGAAATAAAAAGGGGCAGGTACAAGGGGTCAAGTGAAGTGAATCCCTACAGTACAGGAGAAGGCCATTCGGCCTGTCGAGTCTGCACTGACCACAATCCCACCCAGGTCCTATTCCTGTAATCCCACATATTTACCCTGCTAATCCCCCTGACACTAGGGTCAATTTAGCATGGCCAGTCAACCTAACCTGCACATCTTTGGAGTGTGGGAGGAAACCGGAGCACCCAGAGGAAACCCATGCAGATATGGGGAGAATATGCAAACTTCACAAAGACAGTGACCCAAGGTTGGAATTGAACTCGGGTCCCTGGCACTATGACGCAGCAGTGCTAGCCGCTAACCTAAAGAGAAAAGTCAAGGCAATAGAGCAGATTTAAATAAAGACGAGCAGGAATGGGTCGGGAAAGGATGAAAGGTTTAACAGCATCAACAAATAAAATCCATGCAAAAAAACTGGTAAAAATATAAAATTAAAGTCCCCTTATCCAAATATACTAGGCATTTATGAATTAGCAGCACAAATAGAGATAAATGATTTGATATACAACCAGTACACAGACTTGGGGCTGAATTTTATGTTCCTGGGCAGTAGGCGGGAGTCTGACCCAGAAGTGCATGGATCGCCAACTCCCACCCCGCCTTTGAGACATGTTAGACAATGCGGGTAGAAGCCAATTAAAGGCTACCTGGTGGGAAGCTGATAAACTACATAGAGGGGTGAGCAGTGTGCCCAATCGGCGATGGGAAGACGGGACGTCCAGGAACAGCGGGAGCAGGTTGTGAACCAGAAGTTCGTTATGGCCATCCATTTAAAGGCAACCTGGCACAAGACTATGATATGTGCACGAGAGAGAATTCTTTGGAGGCACAAGTATTTTGTATGAAAGAATATAAATTCGAGTGACCCACTGCAGGAGGTAAGAGTTCCAATTGGGGATGATCATTTTGCTCATTTCAAAACATTCAGACCTTTGCCAGAAACAAAGAACATTTGAATGCAGCTGACACATTTCCCTGATGAATAGCAAGTGTCTGGGGAGTTATTTAATATTGTCTTTCTCCACAGGTGGCCAAGAGAATGGAGCCAGGAGCTGGGGAGAGCTCTAGACCTCTTATCGGAAGAGCAGACCTCCCAACTGGACAAAAGCAGCCTGGACACAGGTTGCAGTAGAGGTTAGCAGCCACTGCTGTCATCCAGAGAATCTTGGCTGCAGTGCAGAAAAGGCTCAGTGACCTTTTGAGATCCCCATTCCGGGGATGGACATATATGGAAGTTGTGATATGTATCAATTGTGGGATTGTCATGTGTTTCCCATGAGTAGGAGGTTGCATGATGCAGGCATGTCATCCTGAATGGCATGGTCAGGGAAAACTTCTACACCTGTTGTTAGCAAAAAACACTGAGAAATGTATGCCGCTGATAAAGTACATATTTGGCCACACATTTTAAGGCATGATTGCAACACAGCATCAGCATTTCAATTTCCGTCTTCATTCACAGAAGAGGGTGCAGAATATCAGAGAGGGGGAACAGGACCGGAGGGGATGGGGGTGGGGAGGAAGGGGGTGGTTTGGAAACTGGGGAAGCTTTCGGGAAGGCAGCACTGATGGCTTGTATCTTTGGAGGCAACAGAATTCTGGAAGGAAGGTGTGCTTCTACATTGAAGGATTTAGGGTTCAAACATTGGTTAACATCTCCCAGTGATTCCAGCATGTGCATAGAGGAAGTGTGTTTCTGGTGCAACATTAGCAGCTGCAGTTTCGAGCCTTGAGGGACCGACTGTTATCTCGGAGGAGGAAGCGGAAGCCTCAGAGGGTGCACTGTCACATTCTTGCCCCACACCTAGCAATATTACAGATTCATGCACTAAAGGAGGGTTCGGGTATGTTTGGTTTGATTGTAAGGAATAGTGAGGGCACATTTTGATTTGATTTGATTTATTATTGTCACATGTATTAGCAGACAATGAAAAGTATTGTTTCTTGCGCACTATACCGACAAAACATACTGTTCATAGAGAAGGAAAGGAGAGTGTGCACAATGTAGTGTTACAGTTATAGCTAGGGCGGAGAGAAAGATCAACTTAATACGAGGTAGGTCCATTCAAATGTCTGACAGCAGCAGGGAAGAAGCTGTTCTTGAGTCGATTGATACGTGACCTCAGACTTTTGTATCTTTTTCCCGATGGAGGTGGTGGAAGAGAGAATGTCCGGGGTGCGTGGGATCCTTAATTATGCTGGCTGCTTTGCTGAGGCAGCGGGAAGTGTCGACAGAGTCGCAGGAATAGCTGTTGTTGACGGAGATGGGGATGACCTCTGGCTGTTTTAGGACTGCTGGAAGCAACTTCGACACTGAGTCCCTGACTGGTGATAAGCTTCTGGAGTGATCTGTCAGGCAGCTGGTACAGGACACCCAGCATGAGTTCCATGGATACGTGGCTGATATTTCAGAGCAGTTGAGCATTATAAAATAAAATGTGACACCAAGTCACGTAAGGAGATATTAGGCAGGTGGCCACAAAGATGTAGGTTTAACATGGACACTGGAGGAGTCCATTCAGGCCCTGAGTGCTGTGATCACCCACTCAACAGAATGCACAGCTTCCTCCATTAACAAATTGATGACTGTCATGGAGAGCCAGCAAGCTCACTGATAGGACACTGGGTATGTGCGTGGATCTGCACTCCATTACCTCATCTCTGAGCTGCTGGCCCAGTGAGAGGGGGGTGAAGAGCCTGGAGTCACATCTAGGTCCTGGCCCTTCTCAGGGAAGCAGAGGGCCAAATGGATCTTACAGCAGTGGGTGAACAGCCATCAGCGGGGCATCTCTCAGGGCACTTCTGATGGGGACAGCATCTCCATTGCCACTCTGATGTGTTTGAGTGCTCCAGATAGGTGTGGCGATAGAATAGGTGTCCTGCCACTGTGCAGGGGACTCCCAGGTGACCAGAGGCTGCCCAAGTCATCCCAGGCAAGAAGGCATAAGGGTCAGCAACCTGTCTCCAGCACGGCTGGTAACGAGGAGGAAACAACACACCACAAAATCCAGAAAAGATTGTCTTGCTTATTTGTGACATTTGAAGATCATGAGTTATTATGCACATATATACATGAGCTTTGTTTTCACATGATTCTCTGGCTGCACTTGTGCATCATGTAAATGCGAGACAATTGAATTGAATTGGATTTATTAGCTGCTGTTGTGGGAGTGTATGTTCGTATGGATTGCTCTGCTCCACATTATTTGGTGACTCGCGTTGCACCCACATAGCCCAAAAGTGTACAAAATGGAGCTAACTGGAGAAGGTGCCAAGGGCCTGGAAGGTGTTACTGAGCTGGACAGACTGTGCAATTGGAATTTTCTGTCTCGCAGGAAAACAGGATTGCAGATATCACTGATCTTGCATCCAGACTCTCCTGCACAGCTACCTGTTACAGCTCACCCTACCCTTCATCAGAGTTGTCACCAGAGTTGTCTCCCATCAATTCCTTCTCCTCAGGGTTTCCCATCGCTGGAGGACCAGGTTGTGGAATGCACAGCAAACAATGACTTTGTGACACGTTCGCTGGTTCATATTGAAGGGCACCAACATCTGAAACACATCTTGTACTCAACAGTTGATATATGGCTATCATTATTCCTACACACGGGCTCCATCTGTGGATTCCTTTCCGGAGTCATGAGCCATCTTTTTAACAGGTACATTTTATCGCCGATGCAGCCAGCCATCTAAAGCTTCTGGATCTGTAAACATTTCTGATGCCTGGGAGTGTCTGAGGATGTATATACGTCATGGCCACTTCCCAGGTAACATGCACACTCCTGCACTATTCTTTGATTTTGATCTCACACAATCTGAACATTGATGGCGTGATATCCTTTCTGTTTTTGAGTTCCCTTGGCTGCCCAGCTGATGCTTTTATGGCTTCAAGAGTGCAATCAATCACCTCTTGGAAATTCAGCCATGACTGGAAAGCCTCTGAATCTTAGGCCGGAATTTTATCACCTCGCCCGCCCGAGGCTCATAAGATCCTGCCCGAGGCCGGAGGAGAACGCCGTTCTGTGGGCCTCACCCGCTCCGATTCTGTCATTGTCATGCAATTCTCTTTTCCAGATAGTCATGGAGGTTGGCTCATTAAATCCACCCAAGGCTGAGTTAGACAGAATTTTAATAGACAAGGGAGTTCAGGTGGGCAAACAGGTAAGTGGAGACCACAACCAGATCAGCCATGATCTAAACAAAATGGTGGAATAGACTTGAAGGGAACTTGAGTTCCAGGTTCTTGTAAAAAATGCCAGGATTGGTTCACGAGACATGTAGGGGCATTAGAAATAAAGACCTGACAGCCTTATCTTGGCAACAATTGAATCAGAAATTGAGGGAAAAAACAGACAAGGAAGACAAAAAAATCAGATGGGCAGATAACGTTGAGATGTAGACGGAGGGAGGCTTGAAGATAAAAAGCAAGATGGTGCCAATTGCCTTGGTGGTGACAACAGACAAACGCGACATGTTCTGGCGGAAACAAGCAATAAAGATGTGATGGGCTTTACCCAAATCAACTGGGAGCAATGTCTTAGGATTTACACAAAAATTGTAGGAGGGAGGGACAAAGTGCACAAATCTAGACAGATAGAAAACAAGGGGGTGATGAAAGTAAAATAAGATCTAGAAGCTAGATATTATGCAAGAGAAGGAGCTGATACAGAATTGGGCACCAAGGAAAATACAGTTAAATAGCTAGTGTCCTAACCGGCACCAAAAACCATTTGCCCTTCACGTGGATACTTGCTGACCTACACTGACTGGCTCCTAGTTAAGCAACACCTTGATTTTAAAATCCTCATCCTTGTTTTCAAATCCCTCCATGGCCTTGCTCCTCCCTACTTCTATTCTCCTCCAACCTCAATACCTGCCAAGAATTTTTTGCCCTCCTCTAACTTAGGCCGCTTGAGCTTTCCAAATTTTAATTGCCCCAATATTGGTGCAAATGCCTTCAATTACCTGGGCCCTAAGCTCTGGAATTCCCTTTCTAAACCTCTTTACCTCGCTTTCCCTCTGTTGAACCTACATCTTTGTGGCCACCTGCCCTAATATCTCCTTACATGGCTTGGTGTCACATTTTGTTTTATAATGCTCATAAGCACTTTGATATGTCTTATTACGTTAAAGGTGCTATATAAATACAGGTCTATTGTTGTTGTGGAGGAGAATGCTCCAGAACACATGCAGTTTTTAATGACTGACTTCAGTTTATCACGGAACTATGCGAAGCCTATAAAGGATGAAATAGAATGAAGACATCTTCCAGACACAATATTGGAATGTTAAATAGAACAAGTAGTCATGGGCTCTGAAGAAACAGGGATCTGATTTTGAGAACCAGGGTATGGTCAAACAAGTCAAAGAAAACCTTAACAATAGTAATCACAAGTGAGTTTGGGAAAACTGGAAATTTCCAAAGTTCTCTTTTTAATTTATAAAGCAATTATGTTTCCCCAGGTGGAATTCCTGAGTCCATACACATTCTGCTATGACCAAATGTTCACAGAAAGCCTCTTGCTAAGAGACAAAAATGGAGACAGCTCCGACTTTGAATCTCCCTATTTCTCTGCAGGATTATGCTCGTTTTCTGTTCACTTGCCTGAAGTGGCAGGATTGAGATCAGGAATGAAGTCATAGAATCATAGAAACCCTACAGTACAAAAAGAGGCCATTCGGCCCATTGCATCTGCACCGACCACAATCCCACCCAGGCCCTACCCCATATCCCTACATATTTACCCACTAATCCCTCTAACCTACACATCTCAGGACACTTAGGGCAATTTTTTTAGCATGGCCAGTCAACCTAACCCACACATCTTTGGACTGTGGGAGGAAACCGGAGCACCCGGAGGAAACCCACGCAGACACGAGGAGAATGTGCAAACTCCACACAGACAGTGACCCAAGCCGGGAATCGAACCCGGGACCCTGGAGCTGTGAAGCAGCAGTGCTAACCACTGTGCTACCGTGCCCTGTGGCCGAAATACAAAATAAGCCCATTTCCAATCACTTCATACAGCTTTTAAAGTTAAAAAAAATTTGCAAGTCTTTTCCGGTTTTATGCCAATGTTTTATTGCAGGTTCCACAAGCGAAAAAGGTCACGCTGTGATTATTTTCTGATTTATTAATTGCATTTCTTATTGAATCACCTTTAAAGTGCGCGCGACAAATGGATTACCCTTTGAGAACTATAAATGGATCACAGACTTCTTGCTCTTTCAAAAAATAATTAACACATCTTGCACAAAAGATGTGTTCACCCTGCCACAAAATAATTGATGGTTACTAACCAAACACATACCTTCGACCAACAAAAGATCCTGGACTCATTTTCAGCCCTAGAAACCACAATTCAGGAACGTAATGCTCAAGTTAAAGAGCCAGATATACATGAGCATTAGGTCTGTTTACATTTATAAGGTACCAGTTAAAAAAATAAATAACATCAAAGGGAGAACATTATTGGTACTTTCTGCTGATACTGATCTCAAACGTGAGCATTGATGCTTCAAGGATGAAAATAGAGCAGATGAAGCCACACTCGCACATTTTGAAATTATTAGTTTAAATAAAACATTAACACTTAAAAAAAATGTTCACCACTGCATCTGTTACTTAAGAGGATGTGAAGAGAAGAGTCTGGGTTTTAAACTGCCTGGAGGCTACAAGTGTGTGTGTCTTTGTTGTTGGTGCCAATTATGGCATGCCTGGTTTATTTGATACCACAGTTGCATGGATGGAAGAGTTTGCGGCTGTGAAAAACAAAGTAGCAGGAAGAGTTTATTTTTTAATAAAAAGCCATCGCAATTTTGGTCCTTTTATCCTCAGACACGCAAGAGGTAAAAATAACTATCCCATCCTGTTTTAAACCTTCTGGCAGATTTAGTAACACATTGCCAAGTATCATTTCAGTGTCAGTACCAGAGAAATCGAATAGTCACGAGGAAATTAAATTTATACCACATCCGGCAAGAACAACACTGACAGAACTTAAGTTTAATTGTTGCTGTGAAATTTTATCTAGAACACAGACTGAAAACCTTTTCTAATATATAAAGAATCCAACATCTCAAAGAAACAGTCTTGAACGTTTTCTATGTGATGGTGCATTTAACCTTTCTTACAATAAACCATGCCCTGAATCGACTTAACAGTGAACAAATAATATGAACAAATCACATCAACTGTTATGTACGAGAGCTATAACATGCAACATCATGGAACAATAGGACATTGGTTGGTTCTCCACAATTCTCCTTCATCTCAGCCACAGCATTCCACAAAATCTTTAATATATTCTGCACAATTTCCTCAGTTCTGGTGGCGGAGAGGCCATGCAATTTTTTAATGTCTATCTGACCCCAAACCACACCCCCTGCTTCTTCAGGGCACAATAGTGTGGTCCACCAGAAAACCACAGGAAGGGAAGTGAAAGGAAGAAATCTCTCTCACAAAACATCAGTGAAACACACATTTATGGAACAGAATATGTGCTGCTTTAAGCATAGCTGTAAACTGTAATCTGGACAAGGTATGGTGGGATGGGGTACAGCTCACAATAATACCAGACATCAGCAGAGTCTGAGCACAAGGTGAGGATAGATTTGACAGAGGTTTCTCATTCTCTTCTTTCACTTCTCCAACTCCACAGCATAGCATTAAAGGTAAATGGCAGGCAATCTCAGATTGAAACATTTAGATGCACACACTTTTAGCACTCTTTTTACCCTGGTTTTCTTCACCCTCTGCTGAAATGCCCACGTGGGTTAGATGCTCAATTCCTCATGGGGCTAAGAGCCTGCAGCATCAGATTAATTCTCGGAAAGCAGCACGATGGAAGAGATGCTTGTGAGGGAGCTGGCGAGCTGAGGTCATTTGGCTTTGTTTTTCCTCTTGATTTTCAATACTGGCAATCATTTTACTAGATTCCTTAGGGGAGATTGTCTAACAGTGAAATGACATGAGCTAAGTTATTTTTTATGCTTCTCAGTTCACAGTCTATTACTACAGGAGCACTAGGTGGTTTAAAAAAAAACTAGCACTTGCCTTTGCAAACAGTGGTGATTTCACTATGCAGCGGGTCAAGCCAAGTCACAACTGTTACCATGGCTACTGACACCTCCATATGGAGAGGGGGCGACTGCATTATATAAAACAGCAAGCGATGATAGATTGTTACACAAAATCTCAGTGCTTCGACTGCCCTCCAGCTTTGTTCTTTCAGTCTTCATATCATCTGACCCCTTGAATTGTGTAACTACTTTACAATTCACTTGTACAAAGATAATAGACATGAACCTTTTCAAAACAGGGGATTCTTGTAGCTGTCATGCTTTAGATGTCAAGCAAAGGACTGATGGGCGGGTGACAAATAAAACAGCATTTCCTTCAAATAAAATGCAAAGTTCATCTGAGGGAAATTTTCAAGTTAAGCCATTTAAGAATAAAGTTGCAGATTGTTTTATCTTAGGTAACTGACCAAATTGGTTGTAAAATTGATAGGATTTGAAACTTTGCATAAAATTGGAAGTTACAATTAGGGGAGTCCTGGAGTGCAGGAAAATAGAAGGTTAAATTCAACTTTGATGATAGCAGGTAATGGGTGATAGTAAATTAGCGATCCATTTTAAATTCTGTTCAATATTCTTGGTCAACAAAGAACAGGGAAGGCCCAATACAGGCAGCAGATTCGCTATCGCTTATTTTGTGCCACAACAAAGTTGAATTCCGTCCTCAAAGACATACATGAATTATTACGCTGAAAAACAGTGTTACAAAAATGCTGCAAAAATACTCTCCATGTTTTAATTCTGAGCACATGGCCACACAAGTACACTTGCACTGTCATTATATATATTGATAATTACCATGTTAGGCATTCTGCCTGGGAATCCATGAAGAGGAGGATTGTACTTCAAACAGAAGGAGGGTCTACCTCCCTAGGCTATTCTCATACACTTCCTATTAAGCAGCTCAATAGTGGCATTGCAGACATCACCAACATGTTGTCTTGCTATTGAAGAAACACGCTGCACCTTAAAGATACCGGATTAAATGAAACAAATAAAATGAATAAAGTAACACAAAATTAAGTGTTTGGTGTCATTTTAATCCTGTTTCTTCAAGGTGTGAATCCCCGCCCCCATTAGGTCCAAAATTAAACAGTAATGGCATGTATTAAATACCTTTCCCTATTCAGGGGAAAGGTTTTAGAGCATTTGCACTTTGCAAAAAAAATAGAACAACAAACAGAAAGTTGAGGAATTTGAAGAGACCAAAGACCTGGCAAAAAATATGGATATTTCGCACTCCACTGAAAGCAAGAAGAGGGGCAGCAAGGTGAAGATGCTTTGGATGAGAAGTCTATAGGCTTGGGACGGAGCAGCATAAAAACTGACCATCCTTTATAGAGCAGGGAAAATGACAATTATTCGTTACAGTAACAGGCAGAGGCTTGTAACTTTTAAAAAAATACATTTTACACTGAACTTAGAAGTGGCAGGTTAACTGAGAAACTATATAAGCCTCATTACAGTAATCATTTTTAAAAAGCCAAATTATTTCAACTAAACCACTCTTGTAAATTATTTGTGCAAATAAAATATTTTAAATCTAGCATTCATTTCCGAAAGATTTTCCAAAGTTGTGGAAAGCAACAATTGAGGTCAATTAACAGGAAGTGTTAAGTAAATATCGGCCATGTGATATTCCTTAAGAAAACAGATGAGCCATGGTTGTGTTTTCTTTGTATTAGGCTACCCAGACTCATTAACAGGATAAAACATTATTAAGTATATTTGAATAATATGACAGAAATAAGTACTGGACTTGTACTCACATTTGGTGGTTTATTTTTGGGTCTTTTAATTTTAAATGAGGGGCACAATGCATTATATAAATGATTCAGGTCTAACTTCTTCTTCGATACACATCGTAAACAGAAAGAAAAGATTTTCTACTCCTACTTATTTATTCTGTTCAACTTCAGCGTCCTTTGTGACTCCATTTTCCGTTTTTATGTGGCACCTCTTCTGACAGATTTTAAGAATGGAAATGACTTAAAAATCTATATTTTTGAAGTGATTTGTTGGACAAAAAGCATTGACAGTACAAAGAAATGTTAAAGAAAACACTGCCACTGTACCAATATTGTAAAATTCATGGAAACGGTTAAAAACAAAACATGCTGATTCATAACACTGACCCCTGAGATGGCCTGGCAAACCACTCAATTTGAGGTCAATTAGGGATGGGCAACAAATGCTGGCCCTTGTCAGTAACACCCGCATTCCATGAAAAAATAAAGAATCGGGCAGAACGGTAGCACAGTGGTTAGCACTGCTGCTTCACAGCTCCAGTGTCCCGGGTTCGATTCCCGGCTCGGGTCACTGTCTGTGTGGAGTTTGCACATTCTCCTCGTGTTTGCGTGGGTTTCCTCCGGGTGCTCCGGTTTCCTCCCACAGTCCAAAGATGTGCGGGTTAGGTTGATTGGCCAGGTTAAAATTGCCCCTGAGATGTGTAGGTTAGAGGGATTAGCGGGTAAATATGTGGGGGTAGGGCCTGGGTGGGATTGTGGTCGGTGCAGACTCGATGGGCCGGGTGGCCTCCTTCTGCACTGTGGGGTTTCTATGAACAAAAATGTCTCGAGACCAAATTTCATTTTAAATGTAGAGCAAGTTTTCAGTCTAGTTGACCATCTCTATTAATTAAAACCGCGTACCCGTCAAATGAACAGAACATTATCCACATTTGTTTCAACGCATTCCATTTGCCTCTCAAATCCCATATTTTATATTAAGCCTATTGAATCAATGCACTAAGGTAGATTCATGCTGTACATAATTAAAGTAACAATTCAAGATCATTGTCACAAATGATGCTCAATTGGAAAGAAGTGTGCATTTAAAATTAGCATCAGCATTTGTATCTGATACCAAGCTATAAGCCAACCGACTAATCTCACATTGCACTCAAAGAAAAGGAAGCCATCAATCAGTTATGATTACTGCTCTCCGCAGCAGAACGTGGTAAAAATTGCAGTTAACTGGCTGTCACATTTTTGCAATGGCACGGAAATCTCAACACTCCAAAAATGTAAAGTCATACCTCTTCCTAAATCCATTACCAGACTGTATTAAATATTTATGTGTGTGAAGCTCTGAACATCAGTGTTTAATCTACAGTAACTGATGAGGCTCATTCATCAATCAGTGCAACTCTGTTTGATCACTCCAAAGTATTGGTTGGTGTTAGTATTTAGGGAACCTTTACAGTTGAGTCGCTTGGAATGGATTCTAGCCAAGCTTACTTTCCCCTGCTGCTAATGCTTCCATAAGTATGCTGAAATTAATTAGACATACTTACAAACAGCTTTACAAGCATTATTAAGAGGTTTCTGTGCATTAGGTAATGGGCAATAGGAGACGGACAAATAAAGATGAGCAAAGAACTTGAATTTGACAGGCCTGTTTAATGGGCACTTAATGCTGGTATTTTAGTGCTTTCTGTCAATCCTGTGCTTAGAAGAGTGCTATATTTTTACTCTGCATTCTTTTGTTCCATTATCTTACCTTGAAAGAACAAAGTAGAATTCTAATGTGGATGAGAAAAATGAGATGGAAAATAGTTCATTACGGTTTGGCATGATATGTTACTGTAGATTTAGTTTATTTTATAACATTTTGGAGTTGGGCAGACCTTTTGTTAATAAAAGCAATTGGAGAGCTGTTTCATGTCGACTTGCATTAACATTAACGAGTGGACGTAGGTTGCTAGGATACAAAACTCATTTAAGTTTACACATTTGTCCTGTTCTGATGAGGTCATTGACCTGAACCATCAAATCTGTTTCTCTTTCCACAGATGCTGCCTGACCGGTTGAGTATTTCCAGCAATTGCTGCTTTGTGATCAAGGATGCATTAGCAGGGCGGCACAGTGGTTAGCACTGCTGCATCACAGCGCCAGGGACCCAGGTTCAATTCCTGGGCTTGGGTCACTGTCTGTGTGGAGTTTGCACATTCACCCCATCTGCGTGGGTTTCCTCCGGGTGCTCCGGTTTCCTCCCACGGTCCAAAGATGTGCAGGTTAGGTTGATTGGCTGTGCTAAATTGCCCCTTAGTGAGCCAGGATGTGTAGGTTCGAGGGATTAGCGAGGTAAATGTGGGGTTGTGGGATAGGGTCTGGGTGGGATTGTTGTCGGTGCAGACTCGATGAGCCGAATGGCCTCCTTCTGCACTGTAGGGATTCTATGATTACGCTAGCCTCTGGGGAGGCTTGCAAGAGATCAGTCTGAGAGACTGTGATTTTTCTTATCTAATTTCCAGTTCTGACAATGGGTTCACTAAATGTTAATCTGTCTTGTCTTTCAAGGTGTTGAATGAGCTTGTTTGTATTATCAACCTTTTTAGTTGTAATTTCACAATTCCAGTATTTATCGTTCTCTTTTTTAAGATGGATTTTGATCGGTTCATGAAATTTTCTGTGCTTGCACCACAGTGCAACTCATAGAAAATAAATACATTTATGTCTTCTCAGATCATATCAAAATAAATCATTGTTAGCAAGTACGGGGATGGGGGGGCTTTTTTTGAGACATATTTGGAGACATATTTGTCGTTGCAATTGCCAGTGAAGCTAGAATTCAATGCCCATCTCTAATTGCCCTCGAGATGGTGGGAGTGAGCTACTCTCTATTTGGTGTTGGTAGACCCATAGTACTATTGGGAAGGGAGTTCCAGGATCTTAACCCAGCAACAATGAAGAATTAGCAATATAGTTCTCACTTAGGGCGGTGGGGGACTTGGAGGGAAACTTGAGGGATGCCTCTATTGCCCTTGTTCTCCTAGGTGGCAGATGTTGTGGATTTGGAAGGTGCTGTCAAAGGAGCTTTGGCAAGTTGCTGCAGTGCATTTTGTATATGGTACGCACTGTTGTCACTTGTGGAGAGCGTAAATGGTTAAAGTGGTGCATAGGATGCTGATCAAGTGGACTGTTTTGTCTTGGATGGTGTTGACATTTTTACTGTTGCTTGAAATGCACTTATCTGGAAAAGTAGAAAGTATTTCATCACATTTCAGACTTGTGCCTTGCAGATGATGGACAGATTCAAGGAGTCAGGAGACTTAGTTGCCGCAAAATTCTCAGCCACAGTATTTATATAGCTAATCCAGTTCAGTTTCTGGTCAATGGTAACCCCCAGGGTATTGACAGTGAGGGATTGAATGTCAATTCAATTCAATGAGAGATTGAAACGTAAAAAATAGCAGGAGGAGTAGATCATTCAGCCCTTCGAGCCTGCTCTGTCATTGAATATGGTCACAGCTGATCCTCTATTTCAACTCATAGTCCCCAGATCCCTTTAGAATCTAGAAATCTATTTTCTTCTTAAATATATTCAATGGCTTGGCCTCCACAAACTTCTGAGGTAGAGAATTCCACAGGTTCACCACCCTTTGAGTGAAGAAGTCTCTCCTCATCTCAGTCCTAAATGGCCAACCCTGTATCTTGAGGTGGTCATTGCCTGGCACTTGTGTGGCACAAAGGTTACTTGCTACTGTTCAGCCCAAGCCCGAATGTTGTCCAGGTCTTGCTGAATCCAGATATGTACTGCTTCAGTATTCGAGGAGTTGCAAATGGTATTGAACACTGTGTAATCCTCAGCAAACATCCCACCTCTGACCTTATGTTTTACGGAAGATCATTGCTGAAGCAGCTGATGTTGAGGAGCACAACGGTCTGTGGAGATTCAGGAAGGGCCTTGCATATGCCAGTGGCTAATATTTTTTCTGAACCCTGGAAGAATGCTGGCCAGAGAGGGCAGTGTGACCCAATACCATTTTCAAGCCATCACCATCCAATTGTTTTGCAGACTTTGACCTTTAAAACAATTACATTAATCAAGTTTGACCTTATTAAATCCCGAATTGTGTTTCCGACCCCATATCCTCTCCATTATCAAGACCACCTATTTCAACTTCCAGATCATCCATCTCAGCTCCTGCCCCAGCTCACCTGTGGCTGAGGCACTTGTCATGCTTTTGTCATCTCCAGACTGGACTCTTTCAAGTCTCTCCTGGCCAGGCTGCTTTTCTCCACATTCTGTGAATTTCAGCTCATCCACACGGCTGTTGGAGGCATGCCATCCAAGAACGTCCCACTTACCAACAACTCCTGTGCCACTTGACCAACAATGGTTCCTCTTTTTCTTTCAATGATGAATTTTAAGAACTGCTCATGCTGTGCTTTGTTTTGAAATATCCACAATAATTATGCTATTTTAATTTTCTACCGGTTGTCCTTGTATTTAATTCATGCTTTCTTCTTCTGTGTTGCTCTTCTTTGCGCGCACATTTTGAGTGAAGTAGTTACGAAAATCCTTGAATTGGTGTGTTATGATGCATTCCAAACAGAAACTATTTATAGTAGGCTTTCCTTGTCATAGCTAAAAGCATTCTGGTAGTGTGCTGTTTTATGACATGAAGATCATATTATGAAATGCACAGTATATTATTCTTTGCCATGGGGGAACTAAATAGCTTCTCCCTTCTGGCAAGCAGGTAAGGCAAGTTTAAATAGCTTGAAATTAGTCACAAAGTAAATGATTAACTGTACTAATTTTATCCAATATTTGACCAAATTTATGGCAGCTTAAAAAGTAGATCTTATTGCAGCAAAGCTTTTTTTTTCTGAAATGCAGGCTCAGAAGCTGGGATCTACTAAACTAGATGTGTTCAGTGTCACACTGGTGAAAAAGTATAATTACATGTCAAATTTACTTTTATTTATTTGTCCACGAGGCATCACTGGCAAGTATTTATTGCCCATTCCTAATTGCTCTGAAGATGATGGTTGGGAGCTGCCTTCCTGAATTGCGGCAAACCTTGTGGTACAGCTACACCCACACTGCTGTTAGGGAGTTCCAGGATTTTGACCCAGCAACAGTGTAGAGATGGAGACAATTTTCATTATTACAACAGAGAGGGAGTAGAAAACAAAAAAGCAACACACTAATAGAATACAAAATATACAGAGAAGAAAAATTCAGCGATGCAAGTGCAGAAAATTAGGGCACAATGCAATTGGAGAACGTTAAGGAGGTAGAGATTGAGAGACAGACTTGTACAAATAGAAAAATAGCAATAACAGCTATTGAATTTGCACAAACAGGACGGCACAATGGCACAGTGGCAAGCACTGCTGCCTCACAGCTCCAGCAACCCGGATTCAATTCCGGCCTTGGGTGACTATATGTGTGAAGTTTGCATATTTTCCCCATATCTGCGTGGGTTTCCTCCGGATGCTTTGGTTTGCCCCCCACAGCCCAAAGATTTGTAGGTTAGATGGATTAGCTATGATAACTGTGTGGGGTTTACAGGGATAGGGCCAGGGAGAGGGCCTGGGTGAGATACTCTGTCCGAGTTGGTGTAGACTCGATGGGCTGAATGACCTCTTCTGCACTGTAGGGATTCTTTGATTCTATGAAAGATGTTTATGTCAGTTCTTGAACTTTTGTATAACATAATTCAGTCGATGTGGAGAAAGGAAACAAGTGTTTTTTGCCATCATCAAGTTGCGGACCTGCACATTTCCCACTTCAGACACAAGCTCCCACACCAAACATAGCACACACAGTTTATAGAATCAAATCTGTAATTTAGCAAAACATGCACCTCAACCACAACATCAGAAAAAGCGCAGCCAATGAACAGATGCACATTCTTATTTCTCAATACTTTTAAATCATTTAAGTCAGATAGTCAATTTAGTATCAGTTTTTTTGTTATGAACCAGGTTGACTGAAAACAGGTCAAAACTGTTGAACGTCTTTGGAATACTGAAGAGAGAAGACGTTTAATCCATAGGCCTGGAATATAGTTTGAGCAGCAAGTCATTTGGCCCATCAAGTCAGCTCTACAGTTTCTTAGCTCATAGTGGCACTTTTTAATCCCAATTGTCTCCCTTCTCTCCACCCTGTACTAATTTTATTCCTGTTCTCGTTCCCTTCTGGGCACTTTGAATGGCTTTGGATCTATATTCTACAGGGGCAGTGCACTTTGCATTCTCATACTATGACTTAAGAGCTCAATTATAAACGAGCTGCAGGAATAGAGGAGAGATTTACTCAAATGGTACAATGATAAGGGGGCTTCAATTATGCGGAGAGACTGGAGAAACTGTGGTTGATCACCTGAAAGCAGAGAAGGTTAAGAGGAGGTTTTAAATAGGTGTTCAAATTAATTAAATGCTTTTGGGAAGAGTAGACAAGAGGTTGGGCATTGGGAAGATCTTCTGAGATTTATAGTTCAATGGCAGTGGAATGGAGAATGATCGGAATGCAGCAACATATACTGTACTGTTACTTTAAACATCACATTTGATGGGCAGCTTTAAGATTGGAGCTTAATCCCGTATCACAATATAGCACTGTAATGAAATTCTGAAATGTGAACTTCATGTACCTCGGGACCACTGCTCCTTGCCCACTCCACATTTTATTTCTGAACCCTGGAAATTTGACTGCACTGTAACAGAAGCACTCAGATAAAGCCAATTGATTCATTTATACCATGGACCACCCACCTTATCACAAAATGCACTGTACCTAGACTTGAAGGAAATAGGTCTGCACAGAAGAAAATTCCCCCAAATCGAGACTACGGGTGGAATGTTATGGCCGTTCCTGCTGCAGTGAAAGATTTGGCTGGTCGCCAAATTCTCTGACCTTGCTGCAGTGGGAGTGTGGTGTGAATGGCTGGTAACAGCATGCTTGTTGTGTCCACGTCAATGGGAAACCCAGAGTGTCTCCCACTGGCACTGGCAGCATCTGTCAGGTGGGATTTACCATCTGAAAGTTGCAAATGAACCCATCCTGAGAAACATGCCAACCAGCCCCACTGTTCAGAGATCAGACCCCCGTCTGCAGTCGGAGACCGGCCCCCTTTACACTATAAACCAAACTGGTGATCCCCCGCTGACCAGGGGGCTATCACCAACCTTCAGAAGAGAGAAATCCTCTCACCTCCGCATACAACACAGGCATGGCTGATTCGACCCTCCCCACAGCTCCTCCCCTCCCTCATAACCCCACTAAGACTCACTCACCTGTCAGACTCATTTTCAGGCCACATGACTTGGCTGTGTCAATAGCGCACTGCCCCCTGGTAGTCCCATTGTTCCAACTGCAATGTTTATAAAAGCTCTAAGCCTGATTGACAGCTGTGTTTTTTCAAAGGGATTAATTGGTTTGCAAAAGAGGATATGAAACTACTTATTCCCTTTGAAGAAATCACAATGTGATCAGGCTTCATGTCTTTGTAAACATTGAGGTTAGGAACAATGAGGGTACTTAAGATGCATTCAAGCATAAAAATAAATAAACACACCTGACTGGAGTTTGAGTAGAAATCTATTAAACTGTGAATTAAATTTTATTTCAAAGCACCACACTGTGAAATTGAAAAAAATCTAAGGTGTTCAATGCAATATGGAGGGTTTCAAAGGTTTCAGCTTTCAAGGAAGGCTCAGAGACCATCACATCATCTACATCAATGGGGACGAAGTAAAAAGGGTCGAGAGCTTCAAGTTTTTAGGTGTCCAGATCACTAACAACCTATCCTGGTCCCCCCATGCTGACACTATAGTTAAGAAAACCCACCAACGCCTCTACTTTCTCAAAAGACTAAGGACATTTGGTATGTCAGCTATGACTCTCATCAACTTTTACAGATGCACCATAGAAAGCATTCTTTCTGGTTGTATCACAGCTTGGTATGGCTCCTACTCTGCTCAAGACCGCAAGGAACTACAAAATGTTGTGAATGTAGCCCAATCCATCACGCAAACCAGCCTCCCATCCATTGACTCTGTCTACACTTCCCACTACCTCGGCAAAGCAGCCAGCATAATTAAGGACCCCACGCACTCCGGACATTCTCTCTTCCACCTTCTTCCGTCGGGAAAAAAAATACAAGAGTCTGAGGTCATGTACCAACCGACTCAAAAACAGCTTCTTCCCTGCTGCTGTCAGGCTTTTGAATGGACTTATCTTGCATTAAGTTGATCTTTCTCTACATCCTAGCTATGACTGTAACACTACATTCTGCACTGTCTTGATTCCTTCTCTATGAACGGCATGCTTTGTCTGTAGAGCGCGCAAGAAACAATACTTTTCACTGTATGTTAATACACGTGACAATAATAAATCAAATCAAAGTTGCGTGAATACATTGGGGCTGAATACACAGCTGTGGAACCCCTAGTGAAATTCATATCTCCTCTGTCAGAGGACTTCAAAAAGGTCTGCTCACACAGTTTCTGACAGAGAGAAAGGGAAATCCCTGCTGCAGAATGGAGTCCTGCTGTGATTTAAAAGACTGCCAAATGTCCAGAGGGCATGGAGATTAATGTGACCTGACCATTTCAAATATTTACAGCTGACAGATGGGAATTAAGATGTTAAGTACAGAGCTGCCCAAAATCAGTTAGAAGTCTCACACCAGGTTAAAGTCCAACAGGTTTATTTGGTAGCAAATACCATAAGCTTTCGGAGCACTGCTCCTTCGTCAGATGGAGTGGAAATGTGCTCTCAAACAGTGCAAACAGACACAAAATCAATGTCTGTTTGCACTGTTTGAAAGCACATTTCCACTCCATCTGACGAAGGAGCAGTGCTCCGAAAGCTTATGGTATTTGCTACCAAATAAACCTGTTGGACTTTAACCTGGTGTTGTGAGACTTCTTACTGTGTTCACCCCAGTCCAACGCCGGCATCTCCACATCAAAATCAGTTTGACAGGGGTGATCTTCAGATCTGCTCTAGCGGGGCAGTCTAGCCTCGAGACCCCCATCTGGGGGAGAGTGGTGAGGTCATACCCCTTCCGCCCAGGCTGAGCCCACCCAACCCCATCCTTCCTCTGCAGCCTGAAAGCTGCAGAGGGCACATGGGAACTGGACCTACCTCCTTGACCCCGCTCAGGGCCCAAGGTTCTAGGCCAGGGTGTCAGTGCCAGGGGGTAGTGCACCATTGGCACTGCTTAGGCCAGAACGGGGGGTTGGGGCGAGGGGTCAACCTTATCCCTGTGTGTTGAGTGGAGGGGGGCGGGGGGGGGGGGGGGGGGGGGGGGGGAGAGAGAAACGGAAGAGGTGGTAAGCCGTTAATTGAGTGGAGGGGGGAAGGATTCCCCGCTTTGCTGAGGTATTGCTGGTGCTCCCCTGGACCCTCGGGGTCCAACACACCAGGTGCACATGTCAGAGCTAAAAAGATATTCGGTCACAATGTTGATGCGTGATGGATCCTTTATTGCCTTCTTACTGATAAGGAGAAGAGAACTCAAGAATTCCTAAGGCTTCTTCAGTCTGCCCTCTGAATTGTGTACAGTGAGATTTTTTACAGGGCACAACTTCTAGTAAAAATAATTGTTTCTAGTCATGCACACTGGCAAATTATTTACAGATGATACAAAGAGGTAGACCTGAGACAATAGCTGTTAAATCGCGTCCAACCGGTAATGTTATAATCTTTGGTGGTAGATGGATGGAATGTCCATTCAGACAATGATCATTTAATCATGTGTTATTCACAGTTTCAGTGCTGTTAGCAAGGACATTCAGCTGTGCCCGGTTGATGCATATAATGAAACATTCCTTTTGTCTGGGCTGACTATTTCATGTATAGTAAGAAGTCTCACAACACCAGGTATGCAGAGGTAGTCAGTCCACAATGAGGGGGTGCTGCTAATTCTCCTGAGCCCCCTGGCCAAACTCCTGCTGAGCTCAGTTCTCCTCTCCCACACACACTGGTCATTACCACCTGGTGCATTCCCCACTGGAGAGATAGCTGAGTGGCAGGGGCCGATGAATGAGCCGTAAAACCCGCTAACCGTATTACAATTAGCGGGTTTGCATAATATTTGGGTTGCCACCTACTATGGGCAGGAACCCGATCGAGACCGGCGGGTGGGTTAGGTGAATCCCGATAGCTCTTACCCCAGGCGTGATCCTGATTTTTGCCCGGCGGCCCATTCAGTGGGGCATCGGGATTCCCGCTGGCCGTCTGACAAGGCTGCAGAATTCCGCCCAACAGATGAGCGAGAATTTTTCTTTGATTGAAACATTCAACCTGTATGTTACTGGGAACCACTTTGGCAAGAAAACACAAAATAAACACTGCTGCAGCTGGAACTCAGAAACCATAAACTCACTTTAAAACTTCTAAAGCTGAGGTTTGAGAGACATAAATGATGGGAAAAAATAACATCTAAGCTATTAATTATGACTGTCTCATGTCTTGACTTCCAACTGAGCTATTTGGTTGACAGTGACAATCTATAAACCCAATGAGTACACTTCGTTCAGATGTTGAAGGCCAATCCATAGATATGTTAACTATTGAAATAAAAGTAGTTATGGGGGCTTCTTTTCTTTCACTCTCAATCTAACCTCAAACACTGCATTAACTAGGAATTAAACTCCTTTACAACACAAAGTTACAACAATTCTAATCATTCTACATTCACAAGACAAAATGTGTTGATTATCACCACACCAGTTCTTGTCCTGGACCCCAGGGCAGCCAGATGAGACATTACAACTTTGCCAATTTAATTATTTTAAATAAACAGCTACTCTCAGGTAATGTGATGACTCAGGAAGTCCGACTAGAGAGGAACATAGTTTATTATAGAATGCCAAGTAAGACCACCTCTGTGGTGTACATACACTAGTAGCTGCCAGGGACTGCAGTTCAGCAGGCCCAGTCCTAGGTCTTCTTAGGTAATGAGTTCCTGCTGGGCAGGCCACTGCCTATTACCAGGAGAACTCATACTCAAAGAACCCCACATAGAAATCAATCAGTGATTTCCCCATGGACTTGGTGGGGGTTATCACAGGTAGCAAGGTAAGTGAATGTCAAAACAAAAACCTTTATAGACTTATAAATAGGGCCACACCTAAAGATGAACCCGGCCTTTTGTGTTTGAGACGCTGTTTAACCTACTGCATTTTATATTTTGGAAATGTTAACACGAGGTTAGAAATTATTTTTGGTGCTGAACATTTTAACTCATTCATTTGTTCTTTCTCTGAACACTTTTGTAGCGTTCAAATTTCTTGCAAACCTTGCAACGCAAAAATTGTTTACAGTAACAAGATAAGGCCAACTTTCATTGTCCCTTACTTGCAATGTGAATGAGTCACTAAATCTCAGACTGGCTCCTGTTCTAAATTCTAATTGGTACTAATAGTTTCGAAATGGTATTTATTGGCCTCGAATGGAATTTGAAGCAGGGATGATGAGAAAAGTTGAGACATCTGGAAACATTGGCAGTTTATTAGGAATTTCAAATTCATCATTTAGCTGTGTAAAGGATTTGTTAATTACGTCCATTAACAATTCAGCAAAGCAATTAAATGCCCCATGTCTAGGGCGGCATGGTGGCAGCGTCACAGTGCCAAGGACCCGGGTTCAATTCCAGGCTTGAGTGACTCTGTGTGGTGTTTGCACGTTCTTCCCATGTCTGCGTGGGTTTCCTCCGGGTGCTCCAGTTTCCTCCCACAGCACAAAGATGTGCAGATTAGGTGGATTGGCCATGCTAAATTGTCCCTTAGTGTCCCAAGATGTATTGGTTAGCGGAATTAGCAGGGTAAATATGTGGGGTTACGGCATTAGGGCCTGAGTGAGATGCTCTGTCGACGAGCTGGTGCGGGCTTGATGGTCCGAATGACCTCCTTCTGCACTGTAGTGATTCTATGATTCTATATGTCTGATGTTAATATAAAGAGTCTTCATTAACTTTCACTGATGTTAGTTTTGAGATATCAATTTATTCACAGAATGGTTATACCACAGGAGGCTGCCTTTCATTCTGTTCTGTCTGTGCTGGTTCTCTGAAGCAGAAATTTAACTAGTTTTACTCCCTGGCTTTCTCCCCATAGCTCTGGACATTGGTCCTTTTCAAAGAATAATTCAATTCCCCCTTGAATGCCTCGATTGAACCTGCTTCCACCACAGCCCTCAGTGCATTCCAGATCCAACCGCACTCTCTGCATTTGTCTCAATTTCTTCTTTTGGCAATTACCTTTGGTTTGACTTACTATTGTCACATGTATTAGTATACAGTGAAAAGTATTGTTTCGTGCATGTTATACAGACAAAACATCATAGAAAAGGACAGGAAACGTGCAGAATGCAGTATTACAATCATAGCTAGGGTGTAGAGAAAGATCAACTTAGTGCGAGGTAGGTCCATTCAAAAGTCTGATGGCAGCAGGGACCTTTTGCACCTTTTTCCCGATGGAAGAAGGTGGAAGAGTATGTCCAGGGTGCGTGATTATGCTGGCTGCTTTTCTGAGGCAGCGGGAAATGTAGACAATGTTGATGACTATCTCCTTCGTTTTGTTGACATTGAAGGAGAGATTATTGTTGTCGCACCAGTTCACCAGATTCTCTATCTCATTCCTTAAATCCTCTTATTCTCAATCCTTCCACCAATGAGATCAATTTTTCCCTATCTACTTTGTCCAGATCCCTCATGACTTTGCATACCTCAATCAAAATCTCCTCTCAACCCTCTCTTCTCCAAAGAAAACAGTCCCAACTTCTCCAATCTCTCGACATAACCGATGTTTCTCAGCCCTGGAACCATTTTTGTGATTTTTTTCTGCACTCTTTCTAATGCTTTCACATCTGCCCTAAAGTGTGGCACATAGAACTCTACACAATATCTAAGTTGAGGCACGTTTACCATAACCACCCTTGCTGTTGTACTCTATGCCCCTATTAATAAAGCCTATGACATTGCATGGTTCACTAACCACTCTCTCAACCTGTCTTACCACATTCAGTGACTTATGCACATGTGCACCCAGGTCTCCCTACTCCTGTACTCTCTTTCGAATTATATCCTTTACTTTATACTGTCTATTCACAATTTTCCTACCAAATGAATCACTGCAGACTTCTCTGTATTAAATTTCAGCTGCAACTCGTCTACCCATTCAACCAACATGTCTATGTCCTTTTGAAGTTCCACACTACCCCACTCAACAGTGCTTCCAAGTTTCATATCATTTGCAAATTTTGAAATGTGCCCTGTATACCCAGGTCTCTAAGTCATTAATATATCTCGGGAAGAGCAAGGCTCCTCAAACTGACCTCTGGAGAACTGGATGAAGCAGCGAGTAAGCAGTGTCTTGGCAGCTTTGATATATCCACGTGGGACGAAAACATTATTGGCAAAATGAAAGCAAGTACAATTGCTGATGCAAATCATAAAAGATTTAACACTGATTGACAGTGAGGTAAAGTCATACCGCTATTGGCCTTCTTTGAAGTTGAAATATTTGTTGTTTAACCAAATATTTTATTTTAAAAACCTCACAGAAATATAGAACATCTCTGGTCAAGGATTTTATAGTTTAAATCCAAGATTCGGCGGGGTAAAATTTGAAAGAGAGACATGAATTAGCAAAGGAAGTTTCTTTTATAAGACAAATCATTCCAAGCAATACTCCCATCCATACACAGCAGTTGAAACTCTGCAGGTATTTAATAAATGATAGGAGGCAAAACTGTGCAGAATAGATACCGTCACCCAGAAATCATTGGAGCAGGGCAGTAGAAGAAAATTGGGGTAGGAAAAGGGTGGAATTAGAGTTAAATTAGGTACAAAAAAAAGGTCTAAAGTGGGAAAAGAAACATTGGATTATGAGACAGAAGTTAGAGAGAAAGAAAAAGCAAGAAAGAAAATAAAAATCGGAAAGATCTCCAAAAACAATTTGCAACCTGCAGGACTGAGACTCCACATTTTAATTGTTCCTTCTCAGGGCAGAGAGGTTGAGTGACACTGCTGCATCATAAATCTCATAATTAAAAGGTTTCTTGAGCTATTAACCATCAGCTCCAATGTTTTGCAATGAATTTAATTCACACTCGCTGCACAAACACAATAATTTCTTGACACTCTCAATGCGGTTGATGGACAGCTGCCATGTAGAGTGGCAAAGATTGTTCAGTAAATTGTGGCGATTCGCAAATCGCAGAATATCACTTCCTCTCTACAAATAGCGAGATGATTTACACTTTAATTATGGTGTATATTAAAATCAGTTATTTTCCCAAATAGTGTGCTGATATCATTCAAAGGATAGTTAGAGATAACTGAACAGAAAAGCTCTGCCAAGAATGCAAGAGGCAACAAAGCATGAGTTAACAATGCAGTTTGACCTCATAATAATTGTGCTGCATTTAGATACTCAATAATAAGTATTCAGTTTGCAGTACAAATGTGGTACAAAATATGATAAAGCAATTAAACTTTAAAAAAAGATCAGTAAAGAGCAAAAGGAGAGAGGTGCCTGTGTCATCAAATCATTGAACATTTTCCTACATTAGTTCATCAGTGTCAGGAGCAAGTGCCCTCAGGTCCAACATTGCAAAACTTGAACAATCTTTGCCGCTCTACATGGCATATTGTCAATCCAACTTTAGCACTGCACCAATGTGCTAATGCAGGTTTCATATTCCATAGAATCTGCCCATGCTGCCATTTTGAGTGAGGTTGTCAACTTAGTGCTAATTGATATAAGTTATGGATACCTTGTTCAGTGATTTCATCACCATTGTGAACTGATCGGAAGCAGAGCAACCTTGTTTTGGTTAGGACATTATGCAAGGACAGACATATTCCCAACAGGCCATGTGTAGTTCAAACCCAGGTTCCAGAAGTGAAATGCACCATTGGGATAGGCTTTTGTCTTCATGGTTTGGATATTAATAATGGAGGAAGCGCAGAACGGAAAATGTGGTCAGCAGGATTAGCAGCCACTTAGAGCCAATACGATTTTCCTTTATTAACTTCAATGGAAAGAAAATTAGGCACACTCTGTCACTAACATGTGACTTTCCACGACATTCCCCTTTCTGTGTACCGCCCAGGTGACAATTAGCACCTGGGCATCTTTTAAACAGAGTGGTCTCTTATGCCTGTGTGTGAAGTGTACTTTACTCCTCTACAGAAAATCGTGATCAGCATTTTGAAAATAGAAACTAATGTTCAAAATTATGTGCACGCACAAGCCATGATAATTGTTTACAAAACCGTTTCAAATTTATATCTTCTTTAAGGTCACAACAAATACCATTTGCTCATAATTTTACCCCTTGGCTTGTGTACAACTGCAACACTGTGATAGAACTGTGTTAATTACATATAAGGTTTGGTTTCAATAAAGTAACCACAGGCATATTTCCAGATATAAGGGATGGGAGAGTAATTCTCTGCGTCTACACAATTACTGATGTAGACAGTGCGCAGCCAACCAGGAATCCTGTGATCAGCCCTAAATTAGACTTAAAACATTTTGCATAATCTACTGGCACCTGCAACACCTCCACAAGCAGCTCGGCTATTTACTTACAAGAATATTGGATGGCTTGCCTTACGGCACTGGCCTGAATTTAAGGCTCTTGTCTTTGAATGGTAAGGGAGGAGAAGTGCGGAGAGAACGACTGCTAAGATGGAGCTGGGAGAATTCTGCTCCGCTTGGCTGTACAGGAAGCTGAAGCAGTCCATGTGCAAATGTAGCAGACACATGGGAACACCAGCACCTGAAAGTTCCCTCCAAGCCATCCGCCATCCTGACCTCGAAACCTTTTTGCTGTTCCTTCACTATCACTGGGTCAAAATCCTGGAATTCCCTTCCCAACAGCATCATGGGTCTACAGCCAGGTGCTGAATATTGTGCAATCATCAGCAAACATCCTCACTGTGGACCTCAGGTATACCAGCTGAGAGACCGATTTTGGGTCTATCCCATTTAGTGTGGCAGTAGTGCCACACATGATATCATCTGCATAAAGATGTGA
Source organism: Mustelus asterias (assembly GCF_964213995.1). NCBI lineage: Eukaryota > Metazoa > Chordata > Chondrichthyes > Carcharhiniformes > Triakidae > Mustelus > Mustelus asterias. The sequence goes on along the minus strand of NC_135803.1, from coordinate 129,217,915 downwards.
CTTTGTCTCCACAAGGACTGTGGGGTGGTTACTCCTATCAGTATCGTCATAGACCGATGCATCTATGACAGGTAGATTGGTGAGGGTGAGATTAATTAGGTTTGTGCTTATTGCTGCTTATTGATGCTGCTCAATCTGCTGCAAGCCCAGTCTGGCAAACATTCTTCAGAACTCAGCAGGTTGGGTGAGGAATGACACTACCGAGCAGTTTCTTGGTGATGAACATTGAAATCAGGCATCCACAGTATATTGGTATGATATGCCCTTTGTATCCTCAGTGCTTCTTCTAGGTGGTATTCAACATGGAGCACGATTCAATGATAATCAACAGGAAGTTTCCTTGTTCATGTTTGATCTGATGTCATGAGGACTCCTAGGGCCACTCCCACCCAAATGTATGCCACTCTGCTCAGTCATCTCTGCCAGTGGGATGGTGATGGAGGGCTCTGGAATATTGGTTGCGAATCGCAGGCTGTTGCTTGACTTGGCTGCAAGACCAGCTCTCCCAATTTTGGCACGAGTCCCCAGAAGGAGGACTTTGAGGAATAGTTTGGGAAGGTGTGCCATTGTCATTTCTGATGCCAGGTTGATGATTGGTGGTCCATCAAATCTTATTCTTACTCAATTTTTCTCTTGCAGTTTAATACAACTGCTTAGCTTGGTAGGCCATGTCAGAGGGTAACTAAGGGTCAACCACATTGCTGTGGGTCTGGACTCACATGTAGACCAGACCAAGTAAGGATGATAGATTTCTTTCCTTGAAAGATATTAATGAACCAAATGAATTTTTACTACAATTATTAATTTTAATTACTCCAGGTTTATCATTTAAATTTAAACTCTCCCAGATGATGGTGGTGGGTTCTGAATACTTGCCTCTGGGACATTATCATTTTGCTACTATGCCTGCTCTATGTAGGGGAGGTGAAAGCCTAGTGGTATTATCACGAGAATATTAATCCTGAAACTCAATTAATGTTCTGGGGACCTGGGCTCGAATCCCACCACGGCAGATGGTGGAATTTGAATTCAATTTTTTTTTAAAATCTGGAATTAGGAATCTACCAATGACCAGAAAATCATTGTCAATTGTTGGAAAAACCCATCTAGTTTACTAATATCCTTTAGGAAAGGAAATCTGCCATCCTTACCTGGTCTGGCTTACATGTGACTCCAGAGCCACAACAATGTGGTTGACTCTCAACTGTCCTCAGGCAACTACGGATAGGCAATAAATGCTGGCCAGCCAGCAAAGCCCATATCCCACAAATGAATAGAAAAAAGGTGATAACTACAACATACAATTCTGTATTCTGAAAACCCCTGACCAGCAATGTTCAAATAAGGACGGCACGGTAGCACAGTGGTTAGCACTGCTGCGTTCGATTCCCGGCTTGGGTCACTGTCTGTGTGGAGTTTGCACATTCTTCTCGTGTCTGCGTGGGTTTCCTCCGGGTGCTCCGGTTTCCTCCCACAGTCCAAAGATGTGCGGGTTAGGTTAATTGGCCGTGCTAAAATTGCCCTTAGTGTCCTGGGATGCGTAGATTAGAGGGATTAGTGGGTAAAATATGTAGGGATATGGGGGTAGTGCCTGGGTGGGATTGTGGTCGGTGCAGACTCGATGGGCCGAATGGCCTCTTTCTGTACTGTAGGGTTTATATGAAGGAATTGTATAAACAAAAAGCATACATAACGTACTAATGCAAATATAAATCCAAGTTTCCGAATATGGAATTACAATTGCAATAAAGTCATTCATTTGTCAAGTTGGTGTAATTACTTCAGTTGAGATATATATATATATATATATATAAATAAATAAAAACACACACAAATGAGAGGGAGGAATCGAGAGAGAGCGAACCTGTCACAAACTTTGGCTGCCCCCAAAGTGCTTTTATAAAATTATTTCTTGGGATGTGTCTAGGTGCCCATCCCCAATTGTCCTCGAGAAGGTGGTGATGAGTCAACTTATTGAACCACTGCAGTCCACGTGGTGTAGGTAAGGCAACAAAGCGAATGAACTGCTTTTGAAGTGAAGTCACTGTTGTAATCTCAATTTACAGAGCAAACACTCACTCTAAATGTAGCGAGTTTTTCTTAAATCCATCACAGAAGACAGTAATGACACGATTAGAAAAATAACTGATGCTGCTTGCACAGATCACTGCCTCCAAGTTATTCGCATCATTTCCTCCAACTACTGCCAGGCCAGTAGCTGTATTATTCAAGTACATATTTGATCACAATGCCATTTTTAAAAAGCAGCTCCTCAAAATCCTGGGTATTTATTATATTATTCAAATTATATTTATATATATATATACACACACACACACACACACGGTTTCCTTTTGTAAATGTAACAATTATAGTAGTTTTTTGGGTATAACATTAGAGGAATGTGTAGTTATTATTGCACTCCATAATCACCCTACATTAACTTTTATTAAAACTAATCAACAAAATTGGTAATATAGGAACTTTCTTTAACAAATCTGAACTGTTTATATTGTCTAATTGTACCGTGAATTAACTCAAGTTTTATATTCACAAACATATCTTACTCTGAAGTCACTGCACAATTTTCTTTTACTTTCCGAAGGTTACTATGGAGGTACTGTTTATGTGTTTATTTTAACTTAATGTCGTACTGACGTTTGTGCTTACACAGTCATCACAACTTAGTCCCATTTGTAAGAATTGTTTGCATATTTAATTTTACTCAATAGTGGGCCAAAGTTTCAAATAAGCAGAATCATAAAAACATGACTTCAGGCCAGATTCGCCTCAGGCAAATACCTTTCCTTCAAGGGTGCTGGGAAAGAGTTTGTTAGACTATTGTTTTGTATTAAAAACTCATGTGTTTGTTCAGCACAACATGGGTCGCTGCAATGAGTGAATGATGTCTTTGACATGGCAAACCTCTAATTGTAACAAGTCCATACCGACTAAGTTTTACCAGATGCTGCAATGGGTTTGATTAACAACCACACTGGATTCCATGTACAATCTGATAATGATGGTTTTACTACTCAATATTAAAAACCTCAGCTTTTATAAAGGAAACATTATGTCAGCAAAATCAGGATTACAATTTTCAGACTAAAGTTCACCTCTACCCTACTTACCATGGAATTCTTTTAAAGAGACAGTATCCTCTTTCACAGGCCTAGCCAAAATATTTTATTCCACAATAAATAGTTTTTAAAAATTGACTACATGTTGCTGGTATCGGAAATTTGATGCATATTGGTGAATATTTGGTGAATTCTGACTTCATGAACCATAATGGTAATAGGCTCAAGCATCTATGATTAGTCTCAAAGTCCAAATGGAACACACTCAAGAATACACCTTTACACACCTATGTATAAATGCAAATATTGTTTAATTATTAATTGAAAATATGTCAAGTTGAGCACAAAGCATACACTTTATACAATTAATAGAATATATTTAGTCTAATGTTCCCTTGACGGTATGGCCAAGTTCAGTAATGCTGTAACATACTCTGCATAAAAGCTTATTTAATACACTTTGACCTTTACACCAAGCTGACAGGAAAGTTACATAGGTCAGGACCTAATCTATATAAACCAACAATGCTTCTAAAACATAATCCTTAAAGCTATACAGCTACTCTCTTTAATCTCAGTCCTAGATTTCATGAAGGCATACGTACTTCATAATGCTTTTCATTCAAATTGCCTTGCAATTTTTAAAAACATTTTTATTCACATTTTCTTGTCAAGGGTTGACTGATTGAAGAGTTAAAACTGGACTCCACACAATGCTGTCAATTCTCAACAGGAATGCTACAGATAAGCAGCCCTGCAATTTGAAGAATCATAACTGTTAGAAAAAGCAGGTGTTCTGCTCTTCTGCCAGAACATTTTTTTTCTAAGAGCTCGTGCATATAAAATGAGAAAGAGAATATAACTGTTTCACTGCTGTTGCACAGATCAGTGCTTATAGGATATAAATTAATTCATGATTTACATCAAGTTTTATCAAAGCTACTGAACAATCTTGTTTGAACATCTTTCTCCTCTACTTGGATTTAATGAACCACATAACTGCAAGTTTATTGAAACAACAGTAGAAGAGGCCACAGACACAATCTTCTGTCAATTTTTTCTGTCATGAAGGCCAAGAACGCAACACAAAAAAATCAAGTGCAACTTCAATGAGACCGATATGAGAAAAATAACTGAAATTCCTCTCCCAGGAAGTTATATTTTTCATCAATAAGAACATGATTATAAGAACAACGATGACACAGGAATAAGGATATGCTGAGGTGTTAGGTAGTAGTTGGGTGGGGTGGGGAGGTGTGGAGGATGTGATGGGTATATACAATAAACACAAAGAACATTACAACCAACCTGGAATCAACACCTACTAATGCTAATGAAGATACTGAAGGTCAAAGATTCTGGATAAAGATCTTTCATTTTCTCACATTCAAAAAACAAAGCTACCTGTATTTTCCATTAATTGGGCTACGTCATTTCTACGATCCTTAGGATAGTTACTCTAGGAAATTGAAGGATCATAATCGTGCAATAACAGAAGAAACTGAGATTTAGATGAACAGTTTACAGGTGAAAGCATTATAATCATGCAACATCAGAAGAGTATGCTTGCACCCAGAGAGAGAACCAGCAGGAAAAATTTCAATACATAAGGTAAATTCTTTCTCGGGATGCAGGCATCGCAACTGCCCCACCTTCTCCCACAATTGCTCACATGAAAACTGCAATTACTCTTCAAAACATTCATCAGCTGTGGAGCACATTGAGATGCCGTGAGGGCAGAGAATGTTCTGTATAAATACAAGTTCTTTCTGCCTTTCTCTCTGCCTAAAGTTCCTAATAGCCAGGTTCCGCACACACAAGGACGGCCTCAACCGGGATATTGGGTTTATGTCACACTATTTCACATAAATATTTCTGCTTTTTTCCTCCTGAGTCTTTATCATGCGATCCTAGAATCAGAATTTATGTCACACTATTTGTAACTCCCACAGTTGCGTGGACCTGCAGAGTTTCACTGGCTGTCTTGTCTGGAGACAATACACATCTTTTTAGCCTGTCTTGATGCTCTCTCCACTCCCATTGTTTTGTTTCTTAAAGACTGGATTAGTTGTAAGTATTCGCATTCCAACCATTATTCATGTAAATTGAGTCTGTGTCTTATAAGTTCTGTTTGTGAACAGAATTCCCACTCACCTGAAGAAGGGGCTCAGAGCCTCGAAAGCTTGTGTGGCTTTTGCTACCAAATAAACCTGTTGGACTTTAACCTGGTGTTGTTAAACTTCTTACAAAGTTCCTAAGACCAGCATGTGAGAAAATTCAGGATCCAGTGGGTCCTCTAGTTTCCTCTCCATTATTTTAGTTTTTTAAATTTACTTTCGATATAATTTTTCCAACCATCTTCAGCCAGAAATGCCAAGTGGATCATCCATCTCAGTCTCCACCCAAGGTCCCCCGCATGACAGATACCAGTGTTCAGCCAATTCTATTCACTCTTTATGAAAGCAAAGGCTATGGGCCTTGACAATATTCCAACAACAGTACTGATGACTAACTGGATCTATGCCATTTGGTGAAATAAAAACTAAAACACAGCACCTTTCTTTGCTGGAGAGAATTTATCAACTTAGTTCACACTCAGTACTACTTCCACCAACCCCACCCCACCCTATGTCCCAGCCATACTCTTTTATAACTCTTTTGAAACTATCCCCATTTAAAGGTAATCCAATACCCATCACCTGTTTACCAATGTAATTGACATTAAATCGTAACTATGTAATTGATAAGACATCGGCAAACATCTTCTGGCTCCAGAACTTTCTGCACCCCTAGCCAAGCTGTTTGAGTACAGCTACAACATTGGTATCTACCAGGCAATGTGGAAAATTGCCCAGGTATGTGCTGTCTACAAAACCCAATCCAACCACTTACTGCTCCTTCAGTCAACTCGCAATCATTAGCAAAGTGATGGGAGGGGTTGTTGACAGTGCTATCAAGTTGCACTTGCTCAGTAATAACATGCTCATTGCTTCAAAAATAAAACTGCTTACTGTTGCTCAGTTTGGGTTCTGCCATGGCCACTCAGTTCCTGGCCTCAATGCAGCCTTGGTTCAAACATGGACAAAGGGCTGAACTTCAGAGGTGAGGTGAGAGTGACTGCCTTTGACATCAAGGCACTATTTGATCAAGTGAGGCATCAAGGAGACCAGGCAAAACTGAAGTCAATGGGAACTGGGGGGCGAGGGGATTCTCCACTGGTTAGAGCCATACCTAGCACAAAGGAAGATGATTGTGGTTGTTGGAAGTCAGTCATCTCAGTTCCAGGACATCACTGCAGGAGTTTTTCATGTTAGTGTCCTAGGCCCAATCATTTTCAGCTGCCTCAAATGACAACCTCTGCATCATAAGGTCAGAACTGGGATGTTTGCTGATGATTGCACAATGTTCAGCATCATTTGTAACTCATCAGATACTGCTCATATTCAGCAAGACCAGAATAACATTCAGGTTTAGGCTAATAAGTGGCAAGTAACATTGGTGCCAAATGAGTGCCAGGCAATGGCTATTTCCAACAAAGAAGAATCTAACCCTCTCTCCTTGACACTCAATGGCATTACCATCGCTGAAACCCTCACTATCAACATCCTGGGGGTTATTATTGACCAGAAACTGAACTGGACTGGACATACAAGTACTGTGGCTACAAGGGCAAATCATAAGCTGGGAATTCTGCAGCGAATAACTCAACTCCTAACTCCTCAAAGTTATAAGTCAGGAGTGTGATGGAACACTCTCCACTTGTCTGGACAAGTGCAGCTCCAACAACACAAGTAGTTCAACACATTCCAGGACAAATCAACCCACTTGATGGGCAGCCCCATCCACCATCTTAAACATTCGCTTCCTCCACCGCTGGTGCACAATGGCAGCAGCATAGACCATCTACAGGGTGCACTGCAGGATCACACCAAGATTCCTTTGACGGCACCTTCCAAACTTGCGACATCTACTACCTAGAAGGACAAGGGTCAGTAGATGCATAGGAACACCACCACCTGTAAGTTTCCCCTCTAAGCCACACACCGTCTTGATTTGGAAATATATAAAAGGGGACAGCAATTTTGAGGTGATTGGTAGAAGAACCAGAGGTGGCATGCAGAAAAATGTTTTACGTAATGGTTGTTTAAGATTTGAAATGCAGTTCTCTCTCCACAGATTTTTCAGCACTGCCATTTCTCTTCCAGGAATGAGGAATTCAAAAAAAGCTCCCCCCCCGCCCCGCACCACGAAGATTTTGGTTTGCCTCTTCCATTTTGTTCTTTTCTCTCTTTACCAATCCCCTCCACACCCCCACCCCCTCCACATTTCTCAGTCTCTGTGTTTACATACTATATCTCTAACATTTCCCAGTTCTGATGGAAGGTCAGTGGCCTGAACCGTTAACTCCATCTCTCTCTCTCTCTCTCTACAGATGCTGGTGGAGCTGTTGAGTATTTCCAGCATTTTCTGTTTATGTATCCGATTTCCAGTATCTGCTGTATATTGTCTCCAGCATCTGTGCGGTGTGTTGAATAAAGCATGAGTCTGTTTAAGCACATAAGATGATCTACTCATTATCTCTTATATATCTTTCCGTTATAATTATGCCCATTGCCACACACACTTGTTGACTCCTATATGACTTCCTTGTAACATTTCTCAGCCAAGCTTGGCAAATTGATTCTAACTATTATAAATGTACCGAAATGTATTTATCTCCAAATCCATTCCTCTGTTCAGGAAATTTCACCACATGATTGATTGCCAGCCCTGAACCTCCCAAATCCCATCTCCAAGCTTTGATAAACACTAGGGGCTTTGGAAAATCAAGTTATTGCAACTTCGCTTTCACTATAATTCTTCCTAATAAGTTCATTAACTGTGACCTGCATTGCCAGTACACCTTCCTGCCTATTTATTTCATTCCCTTGCCTTTTTTTCTACATTTACTTATCTGAAGCATGACCTTTCCTGCTCACTTATTTCCCTAATTACTGTTGCTTTGAACAAGCTTTCATTTCACGTCTAGTGTGATTGTGAGAACAGATATATGGCAGGGTTAAATTATCAAACAGACTAACACAGCAGTGAATGCTGAAGCCACAGCCTCCACAGATCACACAGATGGCATCATTAACACCTGTCTCTGTAACCCAAACAGCAGGCTCTTAGCTTCTTTTTATTTGTTTATGGGATGTGGGCGTCGCTGGCTAGGCCAGCATTTATTGTCCATCCCTAATTGCCCTCGAGAAGGTGGCGTTGTGCTGCCTTCTTCAACCGCTGCAGTCCATGTGTTGTGGGAACACCCACAGTGCTGTTAGGGGGGAGTTCCAGGACTTTGACCCAGCGACAGTGAAGGAATGGCGAAATAGTTCCAAGTCAGGATGGTGTGTGACTTGTAGGGAACTAGCAGGTTCTGGTGTTCCCATGCATCTGCTGCTAGGTTGCTAGTCCTTCTAGGTGGACAAGGATTGCAGATTTGAAAGGTGCTGTCAAAGGAGCCTTGGTGAGTTGCTACAGTGCATCTTAAGAGCACTGCAGTGCCAACTGCAAAACATTCCAATTTCACCTCGCTGGCACTTCAGGAGAACAATTAATTAATTTTTTTCCTGCACTGCTCTCACTTCTCAAAGAAGCCTCCAACTGTAGCTCCATTCCCTTGCCTTCTTGTAAGTTGCCACAAGCAACTTACAAGAAAGTAATAACAAGTAAGCTTTTAACTCACTATTTCACTTTGCCACAGCAGCGTACACTAATTGCATTCAGCAATCCTAAAATTATGTTACATATTTGCTTTGTGTACCATATTTCTACAATACTTTTCTTAATGTCCATCCATAAGTAAACAATTTTAGTGAAATTGCACCGATAAATCTCTAAAGCACACAATTTCACTATTTCCAAATGATACAAGGAGAATATAATGTGCACTGTATGCTGACACCAGTAGGTAACCGACAACAGATAGATCAAAACTCTTGCTGTTATTTTCTCAGCTATTAATTTTAAGGTACTGTTTAACATGCCAAGTTTACAATATCCCAGCAGTATCTAATTTGTATGACAATCATGTAGTAATTAAGGTAGGCTTCTTGGACTGGCTTCTCTGAATCACAATTCTATGATCAGTGGTTAAATGTCTCGATGGTGATTTCAGAACTTTTAAGACAATTATCTTCCCCATGAACTTCATATACTGGTATAATGGGAACCTGTAACCAATTTGTTAATGACATCTGCTCAATAACATCCACTATTTGAAATGGGGCAGGGGCAGGAGCAGGCTTGTCTGAGGGATTTTACTCCATAAAGTCATAGGAAACCAATTTAACTTGTCAAGGTGGCAGCCATTAGCTCGGAAAGGTTATGCAAATACTGTAGAGGGATGAGAAACTCCAGGCCTCCCTGACTGTGTCAAACATAAATAAACCCCAAAAGGAACCAACAGCTAACATGTTTGTTGTGCATTGCAGGCAGGTGAAGAAACACCTTCATGTTAGATTAGCCTGGTGGCTCCCAGAGGCACAGAATCCCCAGACTAAAATCTTAGAACATTTGATTTAAGTGCAAAGCTCAGTAAATTTGAAGTCTATTTTTTCTCTCTCAGCTGATACGTCTGGGGGTATTATACAAGTCCATGAGCTTGTCGCAATTGCATAGGACTGAAACTATTTAATTGAAGAAAAATGTACGACGATGCAAAAGAAAGTTTCAACCTTTCAAATAAATCCTCATACTGTGATCCTAGATTTGAAGTCTTGCATTTGTAATATTGATACCGCAATGAGCCATATAATGTTAAGCCAGATAACATTAATCACTCATTTATGTAATAGCATGACTCCAAATGGATCTCAAAATTAGTCAGTGTTCATCACAAACCACCACAGACTAAAATAAATCAACCCAACCCTCCTTCCACGAATAGTCCCCCTTGAGTATCTTACGCAGTCTCTGCTTTCTATCTTCCTTTTTAGACCCCCTTTCTTTTTGCATAGATCCCACACTAAGTACTTTATCACTGCTCACCCTCTCCCTTCCAAAAAGATAATCCCCGAGTACTTGGAGAACAGCGACTAGGTACTGACCAACCAAAGATTGTGCAGGAACCAGTTACCTGCCACAACCACCTAATCACGAGCAGTCTCTGGAAACTAGGCAGTTCTACTCCTCCTAAAGTGTACTCTGCTCAGTAGGGGACCATTAATTATTAAACTGGCACGATCCTTTTTATTTCTTTGTTATGACAAGGTTTACATTCTTCATTACCAAGTTTATTTTGCTACTTGCGATGTATTTTGAAGCTCAGAATTTATATTTACTGATTACTTATTAGATGCTTGTGCAATAATTTATAATAGAATATTCTTATATTATTCTGTATCTGGAGAACAAAGACAAGAGATACAATCTCTGAATACTGGGTTGACATCCAATCATATTCTTGCCTGATGATAGCAGAGTTCAGGCCTGAGCTGCCACCACCATACACCCAGCTTACCCACATCTGTAGCTCTGGAAAACAGGAGGCTAGACTTGGTGCTCTTGATATTAGATTTACATCGAGTTGGGAGTGGTATAGTGAGCCCTCCCCCTCATCACTGATTTACGGCATCATGTTTGATTCATGCGTGGGTTTCCTCCAGGTGCACCGGTTTCCTCCCACAGTCCAAAGATGTGTGGGTTAGGTGGATTGGCCATGTTAAATTGCCTCTTAGTGTCAGGGGGATAGCTAGGGTAAATGCATGGGGTTAGGGGACAATGCCTGGGTGGGATTGTTGTTGGTGCAGACTCAATGGGCCGAATGGCTTCCTTCTGCACTGTAGGACTCTATGACTCTATCCGCTACAAACTTCCATTAAGCAGGAGATGAAATGCATTTCCAATTGGGATATGCTCTGAAGGCAATCATAATATTTATTATAAAAATAATGTACTGGAAAAAAATTCAGCAGGTCTAGCAGCACCTGTGGAAAGAAATAAATGTTAATGTTTTGAGTCAAATATGACTTTTCTTTGGGAACGAAGAGTCATAGCTGACTGAAAATATTCTTCAGAAACCTCCAACCTCATCCATAGCTGGGATTCTCCAGTCCCTCTGCAGTGAATGGAGTTTAGGCTGAGCACCAAATTCTCTGTTCCCGCTGGCAGTGGTGGCGGGATGTACAGGATTGGAGAATCCCGCCTATTACCTTTGTTTCTCTCTCCACTAACAGACCTGCTGGATTTTTCCAGAACCTTCTTTTCTAATTTCAGATTTCCAGCATCTGTAGTAATTTCCTTTTATTTATCACACGATTTATAATAGATTGCTGAGCACATTGATGGTCCTCAAAATCTCTTGTCTATCAGTCTAAGTATTTGAGGGAACTGGATCTAAACATGAATAATATGTTTAAAATTTATTCAAAAGCTTTATTTTGTTGTTTCTTGATACTTCTGCTTTAAACAACTTTAAGTCAAACATGCGGGCGGCACATTGGCACAGTAGTCAGCACTGCTGCCTCACAGCGCCAGGGACCCGGGTTCAATTCCAGCCTCGGGTGACTGTGTGTGTGGAGTTTGCACATTCTCCCCGTGTCTGCGTAGGTTTCCTCCGGGTGCTCCGGTTTCCTCCCATAGTCCAAAAATGTGCGGGTTAGGTTGATTGGCCAGGATAAATTGCCCCTTAGTGTCAGGGGATTAGGAGGGTAAAATATGTGGGGTTATGGAGATAGGACAGGACCTGGGTGGGATTGTTGTCGGTGCAGGCTCGATGGGCCGAATGGCCTCCTTCTGCACTGTAGATTCTATTTCTATGATATGCTCAGCTTCCAAAGTTTGCAGAGACTAATTCTATGCAATATTCACACACCACTTCTGTGGGCTCTTGATATTTAGCAATATATCAATGGGCATTAATTGCATGGCACTACCTGTGTATACCTAATATTAAGATCAAAATATTAATGTAATAGCATACATACGGTCACATTTTGGGAATTTTTGATCATTAGCCCTCAGGAAAAGTTTGGAAAAAGGAAAAAATAAAAAACACTTCACAGCTATCTTATTAAGGTTTTGATTCCATTTTGTCAACTTTATAAGATGGAGTCAAGGACACAAACAGGATGTTGCGCAGTTTTTTTTCAAAAACCCTAGAAAACTATGTAGCAGTGAGTCCCAGAAAAAAAAACTTCGAGAAGCATACAATGCAGTTAGATCATATAACCAAGTATGCATAACATTAAGTTATCAATTGTTATAATTCACATATTGTCACAATTCTCAATGCTGACTCGCCCTGAATGGGTTTGATGTGTTCACATATTGTTAAAAGGTGTATAATGTTATACTTAGTCTACTGTAATAAGTCATCTAATTTGATGCAAATATACAGTCACAATTAATAAATGATTGAATAATGGCAACTCTACTTCAACCAGTAACAACTTGCATGGTGCTGATTAGAAAAGAGATGTTCCGATTAAAAGTATCGGACCTTTCCTTTCACTCCTGCTGGCTTGTATAGAATGGATCAAACGTTTGTTTCCTGAAAGTTACAATAAAATGTTACAACTGTCAGCCAGTAAGTCCACAATTTCACGGGATCAACAAACTCACCAAACATTAAAACACTAACCAAAGTAAAGTTCAGTCAGATTCTCTGTGAGGTCAATGGGCAAAGGGCCCAATCCCTGAACTGTTTTAATTACCTAAAGGTTTACTGGCTAAAGGAACCTTGGTGTTCAAAGTGTATAGTCATCTTTCTCTTTCAACGTTCCTGACAGTTAAATTTGCCAGCTTTCATTGGACGTATACCTGGAGATTTAATCATTTGGTATTTGCCTTTGGTTTGCAAGCACTGCTAAATGTACCTTATAATAGTTGGATTTTCCACGGAAGAGAGTCTCTGTTCACAGTGATCCTCTGAAAATTGATTTTACTCACCAGCAGGGGCAGACTGGATTTTAGAAAACATTTTGCGTGTTCCTCCAGAAGTTACTCTCTTTGTTCCTAGGTGTCTTGAGAGTTTCTGTCTTTGACGCACCCAGGTGCCTTAACCTGCCCTCTCTGACCCCCACACCCCTTCGAGAGTTCTCCTCTCTGACCCCTACAGCCTGAGAGTTGCTCTCTTTGACCCCTACACCTCTTCATCCCCTCACTCACCCGAGAGTACCCCTCTCTGACCCTACAGCCCCCAAGAGTTGCCTTCGTCACTTTGATTTATCTCACCCTGATCCCCTATAACAACATTTGAAGAAGTGCAGAAGAGTTCTTCAAGTGTCCTGACCAATATTTGTCCCTCAAACCAACAACTAAAACAGATGATTGTGTAGCTCTTTGCTGTTTGTGGCATCTTGCTGTTCACAAACTGGCTGCCGCATTACCCTATATTATAACAGTGACAGCACTTCAAAAGCATTTCCTAACACCAACCCTAACCCTGTAAAGCCCTTTGGGATTGACTGCAAAACCCTTTGGAATATACTAAGTTAGTGAATGGCATTATAGAAATGCGAGTCCTTTCCTTGCTTTTAATACTGCAAGACATTCAACTTAAAAGTTTAGATTGTGTGTGTAGAACTGATGTGCCACAGCCACCCACTTACAGAAATCAACTTGAAACAAAACAAGTCAAGGTATATAGTATTTTGTGATTTTAATATATATTGATATTCTCTACATTTGCAATTTCCATAGGGAGGCTCGGCATTTGATTTGATTTACACAAAATTTACTAATTGCAGTTCTTTATATTAACAGAATTGGAAGTAAAGCTTAAATAGGTGGAATACTTCCCTAAGATTATATGGATCATTTTCAAATGCTGAAGTAGTATTTAGTACCACAACAGTTTCATGTACTGTACATGTAAATGTAAAATAAAAATATCTTTTTTTGAACACTGTGGATTTCAGGTCCATTCTTCCTAGTTTTCAAAATTGCAACAAAATGTTCTTCACTTCTCCAAATGTAACATTTTGAAGGCAACACTACGGCAATATATTTTTATGGCTGGTTCTGTTTGCTTTGCAATAAAAGTGCAGGTCTGTTTGAGTACATTTCAGTATTATTGGACACATATACAGTCACACACCTACCAGTTCATTTGCAGGAGAGAGTAAGAACACAGAGACATTAGTCAAGTTGCTTAAAATGTAGTGAAACTTTTTGAGTTGGGATGACTCCTTGCAGGTTTTCAAACCTGACTCGAGATCAATGTTCCTCTAAGCTGCGCAGCGACTGAGAAAGTACCACAGAGAAAACAAACCAAGTGTATACAAGCACCATTCCTTTTAAAATACACGCCCAGCCATGTATCAATCTTAAGGATTTGCGCACTACAAAATGCCGGTTGTGTACAGCAAACAGTAGTTAGGGAGCACATTGTTCAGGGGTAGTAGAATGCAGTTCTAAAACCAGTTCTGAAAGACACCCAGCATTTAACAAATTGAAGATTCTAATAATGGTTGGTTAAAATCAAGTGTTAAATTGTCCTGTAATATAACAACTTATATTTATGTAGTACTTTTAAAATAATAAAATGTCCCAAGGTGCTTGATGGGAGCATTATAAAACGATATAATACCTAGCCACGGTAAAACAAAAGTTGTTTTTGTGCTCAAGTGGTTCAAAGTTTATCTTATAGAACAAATGGGATTGTCAGAGACACATTTCAAGGTGTAAGACCACCTCTTGATTATACCAATTTATTTCTTTTGTACAGTCAGAATTCACAACATTCCTCGGAAATCACTTACTCTAAAGAACACTTCATGGCTGTGCAATGAGTAAATCAAATAATAATTAATACCTGTGTCCACAACTTCCTACACACTATTTCGCCAGTTTTAAAATTACAGAGTATACCTGATAACGGCCCAGTCCTAACAGCTAGCCACGAGACAACTGTAAGCCTCTGGTTTGAATTGGATGATGGTAGCGCATAGTTAGAATGAATCCAACTTCCATAAAGGCCTAATGACAGTAAGGCAAGCCTGGTGGTGCATAGGAATAACCACAAGCTCCATATGTTGGTTCAAAAATGCAAAAAAATCAGGATAAACGTTTTTGTGGTCATCAAGGATCTTGCAATTTACAGCAGCCTTTAGTCAGGTTCCCAGTCACTTTACTCAGTGAAATGTTCAAATGAGTAAATAACCAAACTTTTGGCAAAGATTGCACAGTAGTCACAAACACAGTCACATTAGCCAAATTCTACTTGAATCAATTTGGGGAGGGGGCAATTGATGATACGTGTCCCCAAGTGTACATCCAAATTCAATATTCCAAAGACCTATGAATGTCCTACTTCAAGTTGTACTCATTCAGTATGGAAGAAAAAAATAGCTTTGTTAGAATGCGATCCTGCTGGCCACAGATAAAAAATGATCTTTTTTTTACTTTCAAACAACAATTTAGCTGTTAGAACTTGGTCTTTCCCATGAGATGGAGTAGCTTGCCAACTGCAAGCATGCCTGTAAAATACAAATTGTCTAGACGCGTTTTCCACACTTGAACTAAATAAAGATCAAGAGAAAGAATATTCCACTCTTATTTTCCAAAGCAAAAAGTGAAATAAAAAACATTTTTTTATAGTACATGTTATGGGTGAAAACATAAGTTTTAACAAACAGCTTATTTCTGGCACACATTTGTCCAAGTACAATGCAACATCTTGCCAAGCATTGTTGTACTG
Source organism: Mustelus asterias (assembly GCF_964213995.1). Lineage (NCBI taxonomy): Eukaryota > Metazoa > Chordata > Chondrichthyes > Carcharhiniformes > Triakidae > Mustelus > Mustelus asterias. Next base: position 129,202,153 of record NC_135803.1, on the reverse strand, counting down.
AGGGTGAGATACAGTGCAAATATCCTACACACAAAATGCAAATATAATGGAGAAAAGAAACAAAAGCAACAGTATCTTTGTTTCACGATCTACGGAAATTTGTTCATAGAAGCGGAAACTGACCTGATACGATGCAAAGTAAATCAGAATTTACATTGCAAAGATACCTAAAAAGCTGTATTAGTTGCTATTAGACCTGTAGGGCATCTCTATTAAATAATGCTCATTGCCGGAACTTGCATTGATAGAAAATCACACTTAAAGACACAGTCGCTTTAATGCACCTTTTACAGAAAACCATACTGCTGACATCATCCAAACCTCAATTAAAATATTTACATCAGCCAGGGAGGGTGTGTGTGTGTGTGTGCACGCGTGCAAGAACAAATTTACAAGATCAGAAAGAGACCAGATTTGCACGGACCATTCACAAGCTCAGAGTATCTTAAAATGCTGCACAGCCAATGAAATAGTTTTGAAATGTAATCACTATTGTAATGTAGGAAAGCACAATGGCCAATTTGCACACAGCAATAAGATGAGTCACCAGAAATGGAATGTTAGCAAAGGGTTTGGAATTCAGAAGTGATTGTTGCACAGAGATGGTCAGATCCCATCTGGAGTATTGCTTTCAGTTCTGGGCACTGAGCCTCAGGAAATTTATATTGGCTTTAGAAGGTGTACAGCAAAGATTCACCAGAATAATATAAGGGTTTAAAGGGTTAAACATGGTGACAGATTGCATAAACCTGGCTTGAACTTTTTGGAGTTTAGAAAATTGAGGGATACCCATATCGAAATATTTAAAGTGATTAATGGACTCGATAAGGTGGATATACAGAAACTATTTCCTTCAGTGAGGAAATCCAGAACCAGAGGGCATAAACATTAGGCTGCTTTGTGAAAAATGCTTCCTGATTTTTGTCCCAAAGGGAAGTGCAAATGCAAAATTCTCACTCCCAAAAGACTGTGGCTGCTGGATCAATTGTAATTCAAAGGAGGTGCAACTGACTGATCCTCAAGACAGCATTTGACCTAGAGTGCCATAAAGGAGCCCAGGCAAGCTTGAAGTCATGGAATCAGGGGGGAAACTCTCCACTGGTTGCAGTCACATCCAGCACTAAGGAAGTTGCTCACAAGATAGCCCCGAACGTCACCCAAACACAACGCAACACCATCCGCGTTCTCGAGACCAACCGCAACATTGTCATCAAACCAACAAAGGAGGGGCCACCGTCATATCGAACAGAACGATTACTGCAAAGTGTACCGACACCTGGACAACCAGGAATGTTACAGCCAGTTACCTGCAGATCCGACCAAAGGAAACTGAAAGCTCGTGATTCCAAATACACCTGTTGGACTTTAAACTGATGTTGTGAGACTTCTTACTGTGCCCACACCAGTCCAACACCGGCATCTCCACACTAAGGAAGTTGGCTGTGGTTGTTGGAGGTCGATTATCTCAGTCCCAGTACATCACCGCAGGAGTTATTCAGGCTAATGCTTTTAGGCATAAGCATCTTCAGCTGCTTCATCAATGACTCCCCATCGATCAAAGTCCGAAGTGGAGATGTTTGCTGATGATTGTACAATGTTCCGTGCTACTGTGTTATTGAAGCATTCTGTGTCCATATGCAGCAGGACCTGGACAACATTCAGGGTGGTATTCTCTGGCCTCCCCGTGACGTATTTCGCACTGTGGGATACAGCATGCCATTGAGTGGTGGCAGAATCTTCTGGTCTCACTGCTGTCAATGGGATTTCCCATTGAATCCATCCACACTACTGGAAAACCCATGGTGGGGGTGTGCCATCGGTGGGACCAGAAAATCCAGCCAGCATAAACAACTGGATAAGTCTGGCCTCTGTTGCAAGTAACCCTCATGAATCTAACCATCTCCCTTTGGCATTGAATGGCATCACCATTGCTGATTCTCCCACTATCAACATCCTAGGGCATTATCATTGACCATACACTGAACTGGAACAGCCATAAAAATACTGTGGCTACAAGAGCAGGCGAGGAGCTGGGAATTCTGGGGAAACTAACTCATCTCTTGACTCCCCAAAGGCTGCCCACCATCTACAAGGTAAAAGTCAGTAATGTGATGGAGTATCTCCACTTGCTTGGATGAGTGTAGTTCTAACAACATCCAAGAAGCTTGACATCATCCAGGACAAAGCAGCCTGCTTGATTGGCACCCCATCCACCAACTTTAACATTTGCTCCTTCCACCACCGACACACAGTGACAGCAGTATGCACTATGTATAAGAAGCACTGCAGCACCTTATCAAGGATCCTTCAACATCACTTTCCAAAGCTGCAACCTCTAACACCTAGAAAGGCAAGGGCAGGAGAAGCATGTGAACACCATCAGTTGCAATTCCTATCCAAGCCACACACAACCTTGACTTGGAACTATATTGCTTTTCCTTCATTGTCACTGGATCAAAATCCTGGAACCACCTTCCAAACAGCAGTGTGGGAGCACCCAGCTCTGCCAGACAGACTGAAGCCATTCAAGGCGGCAGCCCACCTTCAGCTTCTCAAAGGCAATTAGGATGGACAACAAATCTAGTCTTGCCGACAATACCCACGTTCGATGGAAGAATAAGATAAAATTAGACAGAAGTTGATGGAATTGTTAGGTAAGGGTATCAAAGGATATGGAACAAAGACAGGTTAAATGGAGTTGAGGTACAGATTAACTGTGATCTGAATGAATTGTAGAAAAGGCTCAGAGTTGAATGACCTACCACTCACTGTAGGATAATCTATACTTGCAATGTTGGTTTGAGTGTTAAAAGACAATTGGAACAAAGGGTCAATTTCCTGCTCTTTTTCAAATAATACAATTTTTTATGCCCACCTGACAGATTTAACAGCACTGCCAACTGTGCAAGTGTTTGGTTTGTTAGTCACAATAGAACATGTGCCTGGCCTTCTCTTCCAACTACTTCCATAGGTGAACCAGCTCTATGATACAGCACTGATTAGGAAGTTGAGAAAAGAATGAGAGGTGAATATTGCAGCACGAAAAGCTGGTACTGGTGATGAGAAGCGGCGAGTGCTGGACAGAACAATAGTTCATTCGTGGGCTGCAGAACTTTCTTTATCAGATGCTTTGAATGAAGTTATAGAACCCATATAGGTGTGCAGTCAATAGTTATAAAAATGGTAGTTTTGAAAGGACGTTAATGTGCATCTTAGTCGTGAATGCACACACACCTATGTCCAGTACAATAACACATAAGACAGTGATATTGAAATTGCAATCTAACTTTCTTATTCAGATACTGGTTATAAACAGAAATTCTGGCCCTTGATATCATCCATCGTTTCAATTAAGAGGACTGCTTTTCAATCATTTGCTGTTATCTATTATGCCTGGTAATTAACCGCGCTATAAATAACCATAAATATTATAATCTATGACAAAGCAATTTTGATAAGGGACTATAATTCTAAATTTTCGGTGCGAATTATGTAAAAGCATTGATTTCAATATCAAGTATAAAATTCTGAACTCAATTTCCTTTTGGACTACAACTATGTTTGATTTCTTCAGCTGAAGATTAATTTACATGTTTAACAGGTATAAGTTCTTCCAAAAACACAAAGTAAATGCTTTAGTACCTTTTTTAAAAAAAAATCCAAATTCTGCAGAACTATATCTTTGTAATTTTAGCCGGACAATTTGACTTTCTCCCTTGCCATCCAAAGTTCCACCAGGACTCTATACCCTGTGGTACAACTATTTAGGTCTAACCCTCTCCGGCTGAGTGATGCTACAGACTTCTTAATGTAACAAAACAGGATTATTCCATGCCATTCTGAACACGGAACTGAGCCAAATGACATGAAAGAGGAAAAGACTGTCAAGAATCCTATCGTAAACATATTGAAGTAGCCCCGTCATAACCTAATTCTAAATTCATACAGACATGCAATTAAAACGTAAGTGGAATCATATGGTGTAGAGTAGGGAAAGCTTACACTACATGTGAAACCCTTTTTGGGAGTCGGTCCGTTAATATACCTTTGCAGGTTGAGCAAAAGTACCCCTGTTGCTCAAAGTATGAACGTCATAATCACCAACTATAATTTGTAACGCACCGCTACATGTAAAATGTTCTGAGGCACACAGGTGTTACAGAAAAGAGTGCCAGAAACTTCCCACAAATTAAATTTCAGCAGAATGAACAAATCATATCGTTAAGGTAAAATAAAAATTATTAGCTGCTTTTCAATCCAGCAGATAAGTGAGGGTGCTAAAAATGTAGCATTTTTTTAGATTATTGATTTCGAAGTAAAGCCACACTTCCTTGCAAGTGCTTTCTTTCAAGCTTTTCTCCATGGGAGGTCACATTCCAAAGACTTGGAAAGCATTCATTTTTCACTTGCACCGTTTAATATTTGCAATTTTTCAGAGGTTGAATTTCTTGTCCTTATAAATGGTAGAGTCATTTCTCCTGGATTAAATGCATTAGACTGTTGGACGTCAGTATGAGAAATATGGCACGCTATAGGTGGCTCTGCTGCTGGCATGCGGTTCTAATCTAAGCTTGCTTTCCTGCTGGTGAATGTGAAGCCTATTACAGCTCCAGCACTCAATACTGCATGAAGCCCCATAGACTTGTATGTAACTCATTTCCCCTTCTTAAAGACCACACAGAATGCTGTACACAGCTGAAAAGGTTACCTGCGTACAAGAAAACGGCCCTAAAACAAGCACTGAGACTTAAGTCTTAGGAATGCATTGTAATTCATTTCATACACAGTCAAGATGAATTGTTTTTAAACTATTCATACCCAGTACCTATTAGCAGCTATAGCCACAGACAGTACAACTCAAGAACATATTGCACGAGCTCAAAATGAGATAGAACAAACTTCATTCTGGACAATTCAGGTTACCAGAGTCATCGGCCCTGATTTTACCGGCACGGCTGCCCCGAAATCGGGGTGGGCGAGGCTCACAGAACGGCATTCCCCATTTGCCTCAGGCACGATCTTACGAGCCTCGGGTGACCGTGCCGGTAAAATCAGGGCCATAGAGTCATTGAGGTTTAAAGACCCTTCGGCCCAGCTTGTCCATGCTGCCCTTTTTTTTCCCCAAGAGGACTAAGATAGTCCCAATTGCTCGCGTTTGGCCCTTATCCCTCGAAAGCCATCTTACTCATGTAACAGTTTAATCTCTTTTTAAAAGACAAAATTGTACCCACCTCTACTACTACCTCTGGCAGCTTGTTCCAGACACTCCCCACCCTGTGTGCCCGTCTGGACCCTTTTGTATCTCTTCCCTCTTACGTTAAAGCCACCAAAACCACATGATTCAATCAGAACTTAAGGAAACACCAAACTCAAATCAACCTATTTTATAATTTGAAGCTACATGTTATGTAAATTCTATTTTAGTGCTTTAAGGAAGTATATTTTACTTTAATGCAACCAATATCATAAGCAGTTATCCAGTGCTAACTTAAATCTGCCATGGTTCATTCAGTTCCTTCAACCACGATTTCTTGCTGCTAAAAAGAACTTGCCCAAATTTCCTATTTCATCTGACACCCTCAATTTTAGAGTGGATCCTCATATCTCAAAATCCTGTCTCACCCAGAACTCACTTGTACCTAAAAATATCCAACAGAAAATATCTTACAAGGCCTCTACCAAGTTCCCACTCATCCTCTTCTTCACCAGTAAGTGATGCCCCAAGTAAACAATTTTTCTCCATGATGTAGCCTCCTCCTGAGCAAGAATTGGATTGTCCACTAACTACATCCTGGCCCTCCAGATGGAACTTCACCAAAGACATATGTAGCTTCAATAGCACATCCTTAAATTTGTAAGAGACACCCTTGGTTATACATCTCAAAATTTGATTTGCTTTGACAAGTGCCTACAACCTGATGGCCTGTATCCAAGGATCTTAAAAGTGGCTTTTTTGAGATAATAGATGCATTGATTGTAATTTTCCAAAATGCCCTAGATTCCAGGAAGATTGCACCAGTTTGGAAAATAGCGAATGTAACTCAGAGGGTGATGAAAACAGGGCTCTCCAGGCCAGTTAGCCTAACATTTGTCAAAAGGAAACTGCCAGAATCTATTAAGGAGGTTATAGCAGGGCACTTAGAAAATGTTGATGCAAACAGACAGAGTCAACATGAGTTTCGGAAATAAAAATTTGTTTTAATCAATTTATTAACTGCCTTGAGGAAGTCACATGTAAAGTGGATAAAGGATAACCTGTAGACGTGGTGTACTTGGATTTCCAAAGGCATTCGATATGGTGCCATATCAAGGGTTACTGCACGAAGTAAAAGCTCATGGTGTAGGAGGTAACATATTAGCATAGGTAGAAGATTGGTTAGCTAACGGGAAGCGGAGACAAGGAATAAATGGGTGATTTTTGGGTTGGCAAGCTGTCACTAGTGGAGGGCATCGGGATTGGTGCGAACACCTCAACTATTCACATGTTATATTAATGACTTGGATGTAAGAATTGAATCTATAATTGCTCAATTTGCTGATGACACGAAGATAAACAAGTAGGAGAGGAAGTTGTGAAGAGGACAGAAGGAGCCTGCAAAGGAGTACAGTTAGGTTAAGCGAATGGGCAAAAAATTGAAACATAATGTGGGAAAATGTGAACTTGTCCACTTTGACAGAAAGAATAGAAAAGCAGTATCTTATTCAAATGGAGAGATATTGTGGTAGGTAGGGATTTGGCTGTCCTGGTACATGAACCACAAAAAGTTAGTTTACAGGAACAGCAAATGATCGAGAAGGCAAATGGAATGTTGGCATTTATTGCAAGGAGAATGGAATATAAAAGTAGGAAAGTTTTGTTATTAGTCATACAATGCCTTGGTTAGACCACATCTGGAGTGCTATGTACAATTTTGGTCTCAAGATTATAAGTGGTTCAGCGAAGGGACACTCGACTGATTCCTGGGATGAAGAAATTACCTTGTGAGGAAAGGTTGGACAGGTTGGGCCTGTTATCCATCGGTGTTTAGGATGAGAGATTATCTTATTGAAACACATAATCCTGAGGGGACTTGACATGGCGGATACTGAGAGAACATTTCTCCTGATGGGAGAGATTAGGATTAGAGGGCATGGTTTAAAAAATAAGGGGTCTCCCATTTAAGATGGAGATGAGCAGAAATTATTTCAGAGGGCAGTTAATTTGCAGAATTCGCTTCCCTGAAGAGCGGTGGAGGCAAGGTTATTGAATATTTTTAAAGCTGAGTTGGATAAATTCTTGACTGACAAGAGACTCAAAGGGTTTAGGGAGTAGACAAGAAAGTAGAGTTGAGGCCACAATCACATCAGCTATGATCTTAACAATTGGCAGAGCAGGCTATAGAGGGCAAATGGCCTACTCCTGTTCCTAATTCGTATGTTTGTATCTATGTTGACATGCTTTCTTCAAATATTGAAACAATAGTGAGAATGGTCTACCTACCAAAATCCCCAAATCTTTACCTATCTGCTTCTTCAAGCACATTACATGTAATATGTAAGGTATATCTTTGTTTTCTTTACCTAATCTCATGACTTTACACTTAACTGTGTGAGAACTGTCTCCTTCAGCATCTCCTACAGCAGTACACTATCTTTGGTTTATTCACAGATTATTTAAAATTTCAGCAAAATAACAACCTAAAAATCCAGCACAACATTATTTTGTAACAACCAGTGAATAAAGATATTTTCTGGTTAGTTAGCAACTCTCATTTACAAAAAGGACATGATTTTTAATCTATAAGTGACACATTTAAATCATCCTCTATCTGCCATGTGGAAATTCTACCACCTGAACAGATCTTTTATGAAATGTAGATGTTTTTTTGAATAAATAAACATTAAATGAAGCAGTCTACAGAATATACATTTAGCACTTGCATCATTTTAAAATGGGATTTTAAAAACTAATTTAATAAATATAACCGGGGAGGCGATGGGCTAGTAGTATTATCGCTAGACTATTAATCCAGAAACTCAACTAATGTTCTGGGGACCCAGGTTCTAATCCCACCACAGCAGCTGGTGAAATTTGAATTCAATGAAAAATATCCAGAATTAAGAATCTACTGATGACCATGAAACCACTGTCAATTGTTGGAAAAACCCATCTGATTTACGAATGTCCTTCAGGGAAGGAAATCTGCCATTTTACCTGGTCTAGCCTACATGTGACTCCAGAGCCACAGCAGTGGTTGACTCTCAACTGCCCTTGAAGGGCAACTAGGAATGGGCAATAAATGCCAGGCAGCGACACCCTTGTCCCATGAATGAATTTTTAAAAAACTGCAAATTAACATTTGGTTTTGTTATACCTACGTATATTTTTTTCCCCACATACTGCAGATAGAGTACAACTTCTTGACAATATGCAAAATGGATTGACGGTAAAGTTTATTTATTAGTCACAAGTAGGCTTACATTAACACTGCAATTAAGTTACTGTGAAAATCACCCGTCCTTGTTTACCCTTTATATTTTATAGGTGAAGGGAAAACTCCTCTCAAGACTAGGGCGGCATGATGGCACAGTGGTTAGCACTGCTGCCTCATAGCGCCAGGGACCTGGGTTCAATTCCGGCCTTGGGTGTGTGTGTGGAGTTTGCACGTTCTCCCTGTGTCGTGGGTTTCCTCCGGGTGCTCCAGTTTCCTCCCACACTCCAAAGATGTGCAGGTTAGGTTGATTGGCCACGCTAAATTGTCCCTTAGTCTCAGGGAGATTAACAGGGTAAATACGTGGGTTACGGAGATAGGATCTGTGTGGAATTGTGGCCGGTGCAGGCTTGATAGGCTAAATGGCCTCCTTCTGCACTGTAGAGATTCTATGATTCTAGTTCATTCCTATTCTAAATGAGCACTTCTAAAGTAAACATCCCCAAGTGCTGACGATCAAAATAATAATATTTTAAGTAAGGATCTGCTGTGCTGCAATGCTAAAGTCCTCCGATGCATCATTCTTTAAACTACTTAAATTGAGCTACTGTTTCTATTTAAGATCCAGTCGGCTTATTTCATACCTTATCTTTATAAGTTGTACACAATTGAAGAAAGTGCCCAACATTTCATTCTATCAATGTAGCAGTTGCCTTTTCATATCCACACCTCATCCCAAGGAAAATGCTACAATCTCCAGCAGGATTTCAGAACAAAGTCTGAACATTACCAAGTAACACAGAAGAACTGGATCTTAATCAATTTAGTAAATTTTCCATATGGGAAAAATCTCATCACATAATTAATTATTTTCCTTATCCTGGCAGCAATTAACATTTTTCCTCAGTATACCCGTGTATATATGTTTTCTAAATGTGAAAAATAGTATGACATCTACAGACTAGCTCTTTTGTTAACTATTCAATCAAGGTCTAGCCAATATAAAATGCCAAACCTCTCCTCTATTTAAGGAAATCTGCTCTTCCTAGTCTGTTTTAACAAAGAGATGAAATTCTAGGAGGAAAAGGAAGCATGAGAACCACATTTTGCATGGCCAACATTCCTCTGGCAGGGAAACAGGAATCCGGGATTCATGCAGGTTATATAACATAAATTCCATCTGGGATTTGGCCAAGTTACCAAGAAAACAAACCGCCTGAAAGTGGAAATAATTTGCCAACAGCATTCATTGCTGAGAGTGTGTCATCATCAGCTAAATATGCACTCAATTCCCACTGAAACATATACATCATAAAGAATCTGGGCACTGATGCTATAGTAAAGGGTGCCATCCAGTACCTGTAACACACCAGGATTTTGAAGCAGCAGAGATGAAGGAACAGGGATATATTTCCAAGACAGTATTAGGTGAGACTTAGAGAGGAACCTGCTGGCGGTGGTGTTCCCACGCACCTGCTGTCTATGTTCTTCTAAGTGATGGAGTTCACCGATTTGGAAGGTTGCACCAAAGAAACTTTGGTGAGCTGCTGCAGTCCGTGCTGAAGATGGTACATACGGCTATACAGACAAAGCATGACATACATAGAGAAGGAAAGGAGGGAGTGCAGAATGTGTTACAGTCATAGTTAGGGTGTAGTGAAGGATCAACTTAATGCGAGGTAGGTCCATCCAAAAGTCCGATGGAAACAGGGAAGAAGCTGTTCTGTGGTTGGATATGTGTCATGATGTGGAGATGCCGGCGTTGGACTGGGGTAAACACAGTAAGAAGTTTAACAACACCAGGTTAAAGTCCAACAGGTTTATTTGGTAGCATTTTATTTGGTGGCTTTTGCTACCAAATAAACCTGTTGGACTTTAACCTGGTGTTGTTAAACTTCTTACTGTGGATATGTGTCCTCAGACTTTTCTATCTTTTTCCCAACGGAAGAAGGTGGAAGAGAGTATGTCCGGGGTGCGTGGGGTCCTTGATTATGCTGGCTGCTTTTCCGAGGCAGCAGGATGTGTAGAGTGTCAATGGATGGGAGGCTGGTTTGTGTGATGGACTGGGCTTAGTTCATGACCCTTTGTAGTTTATTGCGGTCTTGGACAGAGCAGGAGCCATACCAAGCTGCGATATAACAAGAAAGAATGCTTTCTATGGCGCATTTGTAAAAGTTGGTGAGAGTCGTAGCAGAGATGCCAAATTTCCTTAGTCTCCTGAGAAAGTAGAGGCATTGGTGGGCTTTCTTAACTATAGTGTCGGCATGGAGGGACCAGGACAGGCTGTTGGCGATCTGGGAACCTAAAAACATGAAGCTCACGACCATTTCTACTTCATCCCCATTGATGGAAACAGGGGCATGTCCCCTACACTTTCTGAAGTTGATGACTATCTCCTTCATTTTGTTGACATTGAGGGAGAGATTGTCACTGCACCAATTCATCAGATCCTCTATCTCTTTCCTGTACTCCGTCTCGTTAGGTTTGGTAATGTAATTGAATGTCTCTCTTGTTGGAGTTAGTCATTACCTAGTACTTGTGCAGCATGAATGTCACGTTCCACTCATCAGCCCAAGCCTGAAAGTTGTCCAGGTCTTGATGCAGACGGACACAGACTCTTTCAGTACTCGAGGAGTCTCTAATAATACTGAACATTGTGCATTCATCAGCAAACATTTCCACTTCTGATCTTATGGTGGAAAGAAGGATATTGATGAAACAGCCAAAGATGGCCAGGTCTAGTACACTACCCTGAGGAAGTCCTGAAGCGATTTTCTGAAGCCAAGATGTTTGGCCTCCAATATCCCAGCCATCTTCCTTTGTTAGGTATGATTAAGCTAGTGGAGACTTTTCCTCCTTAATCCTATCAACGTAACTGGAGCTCCTTAATATACAGCCAATCACTCTCACCTGATCTTGAATTCAACTTCTTTTATCCATACTTGGATCAAGGCTGTTGTGATGTTTGGAGCCAAATTACCCTGGTGGAACCCAAACTGAGCAATGATGAGCAGATTATTGATGAATAATTATTGTTGATGATACTTTCCATTACCTCATTGATGATTGACAGTAAACTGATGGGGGGGGGGGGGGGGGGGGGTAATTAACCAAGCTGGATTTGTCCTGCCTTTTCTGGCTAGGATATATGTGGGCAATTTTCCACTTTGTCACGTAGGTTTCAGTGTTGTAGATGTACAGGAACAGATTGACTAGAGGAGCAGCTGGTTCTAGAGAACATGTATTTAGCACTTGCAGCTGGGATGTTGTCAGAACCCGTAGCCTCTGCTGTATACAGCATGCTCAGTCACTTCCCGATATCACATGGAGTGAGTCGACTTGGTTAACAATTGGCTTCAATATTGGTGAAGAGGAGGCCAAGTTGTATTATGTACTCTGGCTGAAGGTGGCTGCAAACCCTTCAGCCTTATCTTTCGTACTCACGTGATGTCATTTTCTCCTCCCATTACTTAATTATCCACACCAATCATGACTGGATGTGGTAGGACTGCAGAGCTTTTATCTGAACAATTGATTGTGGAATCACTTAGCTCTGTCTATCACATACTGCTCCCTCTGGTTAGCATGCATGTAGCCCTGTCTTGGAGCTTCACCAGGTTGACACCTCACTTTTATGTACACATGTTGCTGCTCCTGGCATGATCTTTCACATCCTTCATTGAGCTAGGGCCAATCCCTTGGTTGATTTTAATGGGAGAAAGGGATATGCCTGGTGAGGTTATAGGTTGCGGTCAAATACAATTCGGATGCTACTGATGGCCTGCAGTGCCTAGGGAATGCCTAGATATCTGGAGCATATATTGGCCATAATGTGTCAAAGTATCATTCTGAGATGCCTTTGCCAAATATCATTTAACCCTTTTGTTTAACACTCATAACTCAGCTGGTAGCATTCCTGTCCCTCAAAAGGTTCAAGTTCTCCTCTTGAACATGAGCATGCACATGACCAACCAGACTTGGAGCTGAAGACAAAGGTCCCATGTGTCTGCACAAAAAGCAAAAACTCAAAAAAGGCAGTGAAACCCTGGAAGAAGTGAGAGAGACAGGGAGAGGATGAAAAAGAGAGGGCAGGGAGAAGTTAAAAACTAAGTTCCCAGTAAGGGAGGAAGACAGGGAAAATAGGAGTTATGCCTCAATATTTTTTCCAGTATAGAGGTGTGCCCTGACATAAGAGAGATTGGGAACCACTGCTCCAGTGCATTACTGAGGGAGTGCCTCACTGTTGGAAGTGCCATCTTTCAGATGAGATGTTAAACCAACAGCCCTGTCTGCCCTCTCACGTGGATGTTAAATGTCTTAGGGCACTATTCCAAAGAAGAGCAAAGGAGTTATCCCCAGTGCCTTGGTCATTATTTAGCCTTCAACGAACATCACAAAGACCGTGTCAGGTCATTATCACATTGCTGTTTGTTGTGCACACAGTGGCCATCATGTTTTCGTACATTGCAACTGTGACCACTTGCAAAAGCACCGCAATGGCTGTGAAGCACTTTGGGGTGTCCAAAGACATTGTATAAGTGCAAGTCCGTTTTTCTCTTTTTAAACAATAATCCATCAATGTCAATTTTAAAATGAATAATTTACCCAGCATCAGTTGACACGTGCAGAACAAAACTTCAAACTTCCACCATCCTGTGTGTGTGGAAATGTTTCCCAGCTTCACTGCTGAAAGGCTTACCTCTCATTTTTAGACTATGTCCTGGGTCCTAAATGAGCCAACCAGCAAAAATAGTTTCTCTTTATCTACCAGTTCCCTTTAATACTTTAAAGAAATCGCCCCTTTAAACTTCTAAATTCCAAGGAACACAGCCACAGTTTGTAAACTCCCTTCTTGTCATTTAATCTTTGGAGTTGAATTTATCATTCTAGTAAATCTATGATGCACTCACTTCAATGTCAATATATCTATCCGAAGGTGTGGTACTCAGCACTGTATGATTTCGGCTTGGTAATTTAGTGACTTTCAGGCATCTTTACTCGGAACATACAATTGTGCTACTTGATTTTGGTGCAAATACAGACTTCAATTCATTGTTGAAGCCTTTCAAGCTCTGTTAGTCAGAGGCTGCATGCAGTTGCCCAGCATTCATCTTCCTTCACAGAGTTTACTTTGAGCCGGCTGCTTTAATTGCTGGTATGTAGTCATCTTCAAGGAACAGCTTTTGGCATTAATCCAGGAAAGGGGAGCAGTATGCATCAAATCCAGAATTGATTTGATTTCCTCATCATTGTCATCAATCCAATCTGTTGCATTTAACAAAGCCAAGTACTTCTGTGGATGTGGCGTATACAGCTTTCTTGATGATTGTCCACATGACCACCATTTGTTGTTCAGATGTGTCACTATATATATATATATAAATATATATATGTTGAATACAGGACTTTCTCCAGCTTATTAATTAGCTCAACACAGGTTTGGTGATCTTTGGGGGAATGGGCACTAAATGAATAGTGGTGGAAACGTTCTTGATCTCGTCTTTCCCAATACTATATTTAATGTAAATCTATTCAGTGTGCTTGCATTATAGGAAGGTGGTGAGCATAAGCATTGGTTTTGACAAACCTGTACCTTCCCCAAATAATGATTATTTAATTCATCTATAATCTCTCATCATTGGAAACATATTTTGCAATGAACGTAACCCGGTGGTGCTGGAATTACTTTAAATACAAGGTTCTCCATGAGAATGACCATCTGGTCAGATCAGCACTGAGCACCATGCAATACATGGTTGATTCTAACATTCTCCTCCCGCCCTCTTGAGTGGGAAACAGGCTGTGGATGAGGCAATCGACAGAAACCACGGGGGCAGGGCGGGCGGGCGGGCGACCGGGCAGCCGGGGAGGGGACTGTGGATGAAGCTATCGACAGAAACCAAGTTCACCACAAAATAATGGAATGACATTTAATGATGGAGTCATCCACACTTTTGGGCCTTCTAATCACGACTTCAGTATCCTTTTGTTTTAGCTGGAGCTATAATATGTATCCCGAGATACCAAAAGACAGAAGGAAAATTAAAATATTTTGTTTTGCAAAATAAGGGAAAGGAAGAAATCCAAAGAAACCCTGAACCTTAAAAATGGAAGCACCAAATCAACTTGGGTACAAAGTTCAGCACTTTGAGTTAATGAAATATTAATAATTGTGGCTCACTGCATATTGTCAAAGTGCATCTAAAAATTCAGAGAAAGTGACATTCTAGTTGGTAAAGTATAAAAATTATCAGAGCTAAGAAATCACGTCGAGTCTCTGTGTCTCTTTTCAAAATGGAGTCTACAATTGAGGGTTGAAAGCTTGTCAGATAGTTTTGGGAAGATAAACGGCAACATACATAAAATGCCATGGTTTTGAAAGAGCAACATTTAGTTTTAAAGTGTCTTAAAATGACAGACTTTTAAAACGTGTTATTTTAACACTTTCTCTAGCCTTTAAAAAGACTGCAATAGTCCAAGGGCACCACAGTTGGTCTATCACTTAACTTGGGAGCTCAAACAATTACCACCAGGTTTTCTGCACCTGATCACTATCCAGGGAATCCCTAGTCAGAACTGCAGGTGTGTGGACAGAAGGGAAATAGTGAAGCCTCCCTAGTCAATCAGCTTCCTGACAGTTCATACATGTAAAGTGGGTACTTGCGGGAAGTAATTGAGGGCTGTCACTTTTGGAATGTCGTCACCTTTGGGTGAGAAAATTTGTAGATACAAAAGGAAGATTAAACAATAAGTACACTATTGCCTAAAAACATGGGATTAGTGCACTGAAATTTGAGATCCTGTAACCTATTCATTTTAATTTGCTGTATAAATTCTGACATAACCACATTCCAAGCAAAATTATTAGAAATGCCCCCAAGCCATGATGAAACTCTATGGGCCATAACTTCCTTGGAGTGTCAATCAGTGTTGGCTTGCTGCTCTGTATTGACATACCTGCACCAAAATGCTCAAGTGTCTGCCTCATCCAACCTTCCTGACTCAGGCCAGGTGAGACTCAAGCTGCAAAGCGCACCCCAGTTCCAATGGGGAAGTGTGATTGGAGCAGAGCGGAGGAGGCCCCTTTCTTATGGCACTGAGTGGGACATCAAGGGAAGAGGGAGTGCAGGGGTGGGGGGAGGGAGTCGGACATCAAGGGGAATTGGTCATTGGGGCAGCTGGACATCGGCAGGGCAGAGTCAGTCAACATGGGGTGGGGGTTGGACATCGGATTGGATGGGAAGGGTTGGGCGGGTGGTGGTGGGGAGGGATGTGTACCTGACCTGGGGGAATGGAGGAGTCAGGCATTCGAGGAAGGGGAGGAGTCCGACAATGTGGGGAAGGTCAGCTGGACAACATGGGGTGCGAGACAGGGTGGGTGGTTGGGCCTAATCCGTCAGGAGGATGGGGGTGGGGATCCCATGCGGGTGGGAGGTGGAATACTGTGGGCATGAGGGTCAGGTTGGTGTCCCGTGCGGGGCTCGGTCTGAGTCTTTAAAATAGTTGCATTGAAGTTAGAAATGCTTTTATTCCTTCTAACTTTTCAGAATAAAAATGAGTGTAAAATTGACAGAACCGTCTGAAACTAGCGATTTAAATCACTTTGTCAGATGGTTCCCAGCCCAGTTAACTCCTTCCGGACAATTGCCAGGCAAACCCTTACCTGGAAACGTCCAAGAGGGACTTTCCAGCGCATCTTTGAGGTACTCCCTGAACCTGACGCTGGGGAGCCAGGAGGTTGCAGGCCTATCTATTCTCAAGGTCTCACTCGATTTAATTTTAAAGACAGCCTCAGTCATTTTGATGTGTTATCACACTAGATTTCAGCCAGGAGCAAAGGTATGACTCAAAACATTTTCAATTAAAATACGTCATTGGACTTTCAGAGACAATGCAAGTACACAAAAAGAATCTCCAGAAAAAAAAACAAATCCCAAGTGTAAAAACTATAATCGCTCAGTGCGATGCACGAATCTCTGAATGGCACTTTGGAACCTTGCTGAGAACATGGTTCTGTCCAAGTCAATAAATTTTACTGCTTAGTACTTGTATCAATTTTCCCAAATTGCTGCCACTTGAGGAAAAAAACCTGAATTTACATCAGAAAGTAATCTTTTATTTTCAGGGCAAGGGCTAAGTGGAAGAAAATTACAATTTAATATTTAAAAAAATAAGCACTTGCAACAATCCTTAAAGGAGCAGTAGAAGACATTACCAATGCCTGTTAGTTTTGTGCATGCACAAATAGGGCGAGTCGCCTGCACATGACAATGCTATTAAGAAAATGTCATCATAGAAGATATCATAGAAACCCTACAGTACAGAAAGAGGCTCTTTGGCCCATCGAGTCTGCACCGACCACAATCCCACCCAGGCCCTACTCCCATATCCCTACATATTTACCCACTAATCCCTCTAACCTACACATCCCAGGACACTAAGGGCAATTTTAGCATAGCCAATCAACCTGACCTGCACATCTTTGCACTGTGGGAGGAAACCGGAGCACCCGGAGGAAACCCACGCAGACACGAGGAGAATGCGCAAACTCCACACAGACAGTGACCCAAGCCGGGAATCGAACCCAGGTCTCTGGAGCTGTGAAGCAGCAGTGCTAACCACTGTGCTACCGTGCCGTCATGTTGTTAGAAATGCTACAAAAAATTTTACAAACACAGGCCATTTCAAAATGCTTTTTCTTAAAGGAAATACACTTGGTAATATTTTAAAATATTGATAAATGATTAAGTATGGGCCCAATACTAGGGCATCCTTTAAAAACTACACAAATCCCCCAAAGCAGAGGCTTCACTGGTCAGAAAATTGAACAGTAAGAAGTCTCGCAACACCAGGTTAAAGTCCAACAGGTTTATTTGGTAGCCACATCAGAACATTGAATCCAGGAGTAGGAAGTTGTACAAGACATTGGTACGGCCACACTTGGAATACTGCGTACAGTTCTGGTCACCCTATTATAGAAAGGATATTATTAAAGTAGAAAGTGTACAGAAAAGATTTATTAGGATGCTACCAGGACTTGATGGTTTGAGTTATAAGGAGAGGCTGGGTAGACTGGGACTTTTTCCCCTGGAGCGTAGGAGGCTTAGGGGTGATCTTATAGAGGTCTATAAAATAATGAGGGGCATAGAAAAGGTAGACAACATATTTTCCCAAGGGTAGGGGAGTCTAAGACTAGAGGGCATGGGTTTAAGGTGAGAGGGGAGAGATACAAAAGAGTCCAGAAGGTCAATTTTTTCACGCAGAGGGTGGTGAGTGACTGGAACAAGCTGCCAGAAACAGTAGTAGAGGCAGGTACAATTTCGCCTTTTAAAAAGCATTTAGACAGTTACATGGATAAGACTGGTTTAGAGGGATATGGGCCAAACAGGCAATTGGGACTAGCTTAATTGTAAAAACTTGGCAGCATGGACAAGTTGGGCCGAAAGGCCTGTTTCATTGCTGTAAACCTCTATGACTCTAGGTGATAGAATGACTACAGTATCAATTTCTTGATTTGGGATCTTTTGACTGCTTTTCCACAGTAAGTTATTTCTTGCTGTTTTGCAGAAGTGTACTCAGTTACACAGAGGCATATAGGAGATTTGGGCAGCAGGAGTACACTATACCCCATGCAGGAATTCACAGCCCTTGTTTAAATCAAACAGTTCACTCCCTTGCTGAAGACAGAAACTGCCACTCATTGGCACATAGCTACCTCATCCAAATGGCATATGAAAATGTGGTGGCAACCAGTGACCCAGGAGCAACATCCATCTGGGATGAAGATGAGTATGTCTACTGCAATTAACTGCAGGGCCAATTCAAGACAAACCTGATTTCCATGCAGTTGGGCTCCCATAGTGAGTGGGTCTAGTTTGCAAGGTGGTGTACCTCGTGGAGATGGTGTTTTGTAGAGCTTAAAGACAAGGGATTCACACAAGAGGCGGGAACAGTGTTATGTACCTTAGATCTTTTCATCATTTTTCAAGAGGTACGATTTGAAACAAAAACAAAATTAATCTAAACATTGGGTTTGAAAAGCAGAGTATTTGAGCAAGTTTAAAATATATGAATCTGAGATATTAAATCATAGAATCCCTACAGTACCGAAGGAGGCCATTTGGCCCATCAAGTCTGTACAGACCACAATCCCACCCAGGCCCTATTCTCGCAACCCCACGTATTTACCCTGCTGATCCCCCTGACGCGAGGGTTAATTTAGCATGGCCAATCAACCTAACCCGCACATGTGTAGTGTCCCCCACCCTCCCCCTGCCTCTAACCTAAAAAAAAGACTCGGAGTGAGAGCAGGTAAGCTTTTTCTATTTTTTTCTCTTTCGTTTCTTAGTAAGGGAAGTTAGCAGGGATGTCAGTGCAGGCAGTGCAATGTTCCTCCTGTGGGATGTTTGAGGTGAGGGACACCATTAGTGTCCCAGCTGAGTACACCTGCAGGAAGTGCACCCAATTCCAGCTCCTTGAAGACCGTGTTAGGGATCTGGAGCTGGAACTGGATGAATTCAGGATCATTCGGGAGGCAGAGACAGTTATAGATAAAAGCTACAGGGAGGTAGGTACTCCTAGAAATGAAGAGACGTGGGTGACTGTTAGAAGGGATAAGAAGCAGTCAGAGCAGCGATCCCCTGTGACCGTTCCTCTGTAGAACAAATATTCCGTTTTGGATACTGTTGGGGGTGGGGGACTACTTACCAGGGGTAAGCCATGGGATACAGGTCCCTGGCAGAGTCTGTCCTTGTTGCTCAGAAGGGAAAGGTGGGGGAGGAGTAGAGCATTAGTCATTGGGGACTCCATAGTCAGGGGGACAGATAGGAGATTCTGTGGGAACGAGAGGGACTCGCGGTTGGTGTGTTGCCTCACAGGTGCCAGAGTCCGTGATGTCTCGGATCGTGTTTTCGGGATCCTTAAGGGGGAGGGGGACCAGCCCCAAGTCGTGGTTCACACAGGCACCCGAGACATAGATGGGAAAAAGGATGGGGATGTAAGGCAGAAATTCAGGGAGTTAGGGTGGAAGCTTAGGGCTAGAACAAACAGAGTTGTTATCTCTGGTTTGTTACCCGTGCCACGTGATAGTGAGGAGAGGAATACGGAGAGAGAGCAGTTGAATACGTGGCTACAGGGATGGTGCAGGAGGGAGGGATTCAGATACCTGGACAATTGGGACTCATTCTGGGGTAGGTGGGACCTCTACAAACAGGATGGTCTACACCTGAACCAGAGGGGTACCAATACCTGGGGGGGAATTTGCTAATGCTCTTCGGGAGGGTTTAAACTAATTCAGCAGGGGAATGGGAACCTGAATTGTAGCTCCAGTGTACAGGAGGTTGAGAGTAGTGAGGTCACGAATAAGGTTTCAAGGTCGCAAGAGTGTACTGGCAGGCAGGAAGGTGGTTTGAAGTGTGTATACTTCAATGCCAGGAGCATCCGGAATAAGGTGGGTGAACTTGCAGCATGGGTTGGTACCTGGGACTTCGATGTTGTGGCCATCTCGGAGACATGGATAGAGCAGGGACAGGAATGGTTGTTGCAGGTTCCGAGGTTTAGATGTTTCATTAAGATCAGGGAAGGTGGTAAAAGAGGGGGAGGTGTGGCATTGTTAGTCAAGGACAGTATTATGGTGGCAGAAAGGACGTTTGATGAGGACTCATCTACTGAGGTAGTATGGGCTGAGGTTAGAAACAGGAAAGGAGAGGTCACCCTGTTGGGAGTTTTCTATAGGCCTCCGAAAAGTTCCAGAGATGTAGAGGAAAGGATTGCAAAGATGATTCTGGATAGGAGCGAAAGTAACAGGGTAGTTGTTATGGGGGACTTTAACTTTACAAATATTGACTGGAAGCGCTATAGTTCGAGCACTTTAGAGGGGTCAGTTTTTGTCCAATGTATACAGGAGGGTTTCCTGACACAGTATGCAGATGGGCCAACAAGAGGCGAGGCCACATTGGATTTGGTACTGGGTAATGAACCAGGCCAGGTGTTAGATTTGGAGGTAGGTGAGCACTTTGGTGATAGTGACCACAATTCGGTTACGCTTACTTAAGCGATGGAAAAGGATAGGTATATACCAAAGGGCAAGAGTTATAGCTGGGGGAAAGGAAATTATGATGCGATTAGGTAAGATTTAGGATGTATAGGATGGGGAAGGAAACTGCAGGGGATGGGCACAATTGAAATGTGGAACTTGTTCAAGGAACAGCTACTGCGTGTCCTTGATAAGTATGTACCTGTCAGGCAGGGAGGAAGTGGTCGAGTGAGGGAATCGTGGTTTACTAAAGAAGTTGAATATCTTGTGAAGAGGAAGAAGGAGACTTATGTAAAGATGAGACGCAAAGGCTCAGTTAGGGCGCTTGAGAATTACAAGTTAGCCAGGAAGGACCTAAAGAGAGAGTTAAGAAGAGCCAGGAGGGGACATGAGAAGTCTTTGGCAGGTAGGATCAAGGAAAACCCTAAAGCTTTCTATAGGTATGTCAGGAATAAAAGAATGATTCGGGTAAGATGAGGGCCAGTCAAGGACAGTAGTGGGAAGTTGTGCGTGGAGTCCGAAGAGATAGGAGAGGCGCTAAATGAATATTTTTCGTCAGTATTCACACAGGAAAAGACAATGTTGTCAAGGAGAATACTGAGATACAGGCTATTGGACTGGACGGGATTGAGGTTCGTAAGGAGGTGGTGTTAGCAATTCTGGAAAGTGTGAAAATAGATAAGTCCCCTGGGCCGGATGGGATTTATCCTAGGATTCTCTGGGAGGCGAGGGAGGAGATTGCAGAGCCTTTGGATTTGATCTTTGTGTCGTCATTGTCTACAGGAACAGTGCCAGAAGACTGGAGGATAGCAAATGTTGTCCCCTTGTTCAAGAAGGGGAGTAGGGACAACCCTGGTAATTATAGACCGGTGAGCCTTACTTCTGTTGTGGGCAAAGTTTTGGAAAGGATTATAAGAGATAGGATTTATAATCATCTAGAAAGGAATAATTTGATTAGGGATAGTCAGCACGGTTTTGTGAAGAGTAGGTTGTGCCTCACAAACCTTATTGAGTTCTTTGAGAAGGTGACCAAAGAGGTGGATGAGGGTAAAGCGGTTGATGTGGTGTATATGGATTTCAGCAAAGCGTTTGATAAGGTTCCCCATGGTAAGCTATTGCAGAAAATACGGACACATGGGATTGAGGGTGATTTAGTGGTTGGATCAGGAATTGGCTAGCTGTAAGAAAACAGAGGGTGGTAGTTGATGGGAAATATTCATCCTGGAGTTCAGTTACTAGTGGTGTAGCGCAAGGATCTGTTTTGGGGCCACTGCTGTTTGTCATTTTTATTAATGACCTGGATGAGGGTGTGGAAGGATGGATTAGTAAATTTGCGGATGACACTAAAGTCGGTGGAGTTGTAGACAGTGCGGAGGGAAGTGGTAGGTTACAGAGGAACATAGATAAGCTGCAGAGCTGGGCTGAGAGGTGGCAAATGGAGTTTCATGCGGAAAAGTGGAGGTGATTCACTTTGGAAGGAGTAACAGGAATACAGAGTACTGGGCTAATGGAAAGATACTTGGTAGTGTGGATGAACAGAGGGATCTGGGTGTCCATGTGCATAGATCCCTGAAAGTTGGCACCCAGGTTGATAGGGTTGTTAAGAAGGCATATGGTGTGTTAGCTTTTATTGGTAGGGGGATTGTGTTTCGGAGCCATGAGGTCATGCTGCAACTGTACAAAACTCTGGTGCGGCCACACTTGGAGTATTGCGTACAGTTCTGGTCGCCGCATTATAGGAAAGATGTGGAAGCGTTGGAAAGGGTGTAGAGGAGATTTACCAGGATGTTGCCTGGTATGGTGGGAAGATCGTATGAGGAAAGGCTGAGGGACTTGAGGTTGTTTTCGTTAGAGAGAAGAAGGTTAAGAGGTGACTTAATAGAGGCATACAAGATGATCAGAGGATTAGATAGGGTGGACAGTGAGAGCCTTTTTCCTCGGATGGTGATGGCTAGAACGAGGGGACATAGCTTTAAATTGAGGGGTGAGAGATATAGGACAGATGTCAGAGGTAGTTTCTTTACTCAGAGAGTAGTAAGGGTGTGGAATGCCCTGCCTACAGCAGTAGTGGATTCGCCAACATTAAGGGCATTTAAATGGTCATTGGATAAACATATGGATGATATTGGAATAGTGTAGGTTAGAGGGGCTTTAGATTGGTTTCACAGGTTGGCGCAACATCGAGGGCCGAAGGGCCTGTACTGCGCTATAATGTTCTATGTGCTTTGGACTAGCTCAAACTTTAAATGCAGAGAGGTTATTGTGTTTTAAGTTACAGAATCACAGATTGTTCCAGCACAGGTGGTCATTTGGTCCATTGAGCCCATGCCAACTTAAATTTATCGCGTCCCATCCCTCTGCTCTTTTCTCTTGGCCCTAGATTTCCTTTCTCCTTCAGCTGTTTATCCAATTCATTTTTGAAAGCCACAATTGAATCGGTCTTCAACTCCCTTTCAGGCAGTGTCATAACCAAAGGAAAGTCACCATTATCCCAGGTGACCATAGGCAGCTCTCCCCTTCGAGGGAAGAACTGACTAATGGTGATTTAATCTGAGGGCATTTCAGGTGAGGGGCAAGGCTGAGAAGGCACGACCTTCATGAATAACTCAGCCGGCAGAGGAATTGAACCCACACTGTTGGCGTTACTCACTAATCTACTCCCTGTTCCCTCATCACCGGAATCATTCTCATAAATCTTTTCTGCACAAGGGGCGGCACGGTAGCACAGTGGTTAGCACTGCTGCTTCACAGCTCCAGGGTCCCGGGTTCGGTTCCCGGCTCGGGTCACTGTCTGTGTGGAGTTTGCACATTCTCCTCGTGTCTGCGTGGGTTTCCTCCGGGTGCTCCGGTTTCCTCCCACAGTCCAAAGATGTGCGGGTTAGGTTGATTGGCCAGGTTAAAAATTGCCCCTTAGAGTCCTGAGATGCGTAGGTTAGAGGGATTAGTGGGTAAATATGTGGGGGCAGGGCCTGGGTGGGATTGTGGTCGGTGCAGACTCGATGGGCCGAATGGCCTCCTTCTGCACTGTAGGGTTTCTATGATTTCTATGATTTCTATGACAATTTATAAAGCATTTAACATCCTTCTGGAAGTGAAATGATGCATTTAGATAGGGTAGAGCAGCACATTGTTTGGGGGATTCAATGATGGTAACGCAATTGAACGTCAGCGGGAAATGGTTAGATTCTGTCTTGTTAGAGATGATGTGGAGATGCCAGGTTGGATTGGGGTAGGCACAGTAAGAAGTCTCACAACACCAGGTTAAAATGTGAGGTTATTCACTTTGGAGGAAATAATAGCAAATTGGATTATTATCTAAATGGAAAAAAATTACAACATGCTATTGTGCAGAGGGACCTGGGGGGTCCTTGTGCATGAGACACAAAAACCCAGTCTGCAGGTGCAACAGGTGATCAAGAAGGCAAATGGGATGTTGGCCTATATCGCAAGGGGGATAGAATATAAAAGCAGAGATGTCTTGCTGCATCTGTACAGGGCATTGGTGAGGCCGCAGCTGGAATACTGTGTGCAGTTTTGGTGCCCTTATTTGCGGAAGGATATATTGGCCTTGGAGGGAGTGCAGAGAAGGTTCACCAGGTTGATACCAGAGATGAGGGGTGTTGATTATGAGGAGAGACTGAGCAGATTGGGTTTGTACTCGTTGGAATTTAGAAGGCTGAGGGGGGATCTTATAGAGACCTATAAGATAATGAAGGGGCTGGATAGGGTAGAGGTGGAGAGATTCTTTCCACTTAGAAAGGAAGCTAGAACTAGAGGGCACAGCCTCAAAATAAAGGGGGGTCAGTTTAGGACAGAGTTGAGGAGGAACTTCTTCTCTCAGAGGGTGGTGAATCTCTGGGATTCTCTGCCCACTGAAGTGGTGGAGGCTACCTCGTTGAATATGTTTAAATCACGGATAGATGGATTCCTGATCGGTAAGGGAATTAGGGGTTATGGGGATCAGGCGGGTAAGTGGAACTGATCCACTTCAGATTAGCCATGATCTTATTGAATGGCGGGGCAGGCTCGAGGGGCTAGATGGCCTACTCCTGCTCCTATTTCTTATGTTCTTATGTTCTTAAAGTCCAACAGGTTTATTTGGCAGCACAAGCTTTCGGAGTATTGCTCCTTCATCAGCTGAGTGTGGAGTTGTGTTCATAAACAGGACATATATAGACACAAACTCAATTTACAAGATAATGGTTGGAATACGAGTCTTTACAGGTAATCAAGTCTTAAAGGTACAGACAATGTGAGTGGAGGGAGGGTTAAGCACAAGTTAAAGAGGTGTGTATTGGATGAATGAACACCGCTCGACAATCACCAGGCAGGAGTGTTCTCTTCCTGTCGGGGAACACTTCAGCAGTCACGGGCATTCAGCCTCTGATCTTTGGGTAATTGTTCTCCAAGGTGGCCTTCATGACACACGACAATGCAGAATTGCTGAGCAGAAACTGATAGCCAAGTTCTGCAACATGGGGACGGCCTCAACCAGGATCTTGGGTTCACGTCACACTAACTGTAACCCCCACGACTTGCCTGGGCTTGCAAAATCTCACCAACTGTCATGGCTGGAGACAGTACACACCTCTTTAACCTGTGCTTAACCCTCTCTCCACTCACATTGTCTGTACCTTTAAGACTTGATTACCTGTAAAGACTCACATTCCAACCATTATCTTGTAAATTGAGTTTGTGTCTATATATGCCCTGTTTGTGAACACAGCTTCTCACTCACCTGATGAAGGAGCAATACTTCGAAAGCTTGTGCTACCAAATAAACCTGTTGGACTTTAACCTGGTGTTGTGAGACTTCTTATTGTTGTTAGAGATGGTCATTGTCTGGCACTTGTGTGGCACAAATGTAATTTGTCACTTAGCAGCCCAAGCTTGAATATTGTCCAGGTCTTAGTTGGCATGCTCCAACAACAATAATCATTTTCCTTTGGTTTCCCTTGAGGTATCATCCCAAGCAGTGGCAAGTTTTCTCCCCGATTTTGATTCCTAGGTTATTTGGAATCGCAAAATTGTTACAGAGCATAGGGAGGTTATCTGGCCCATCGTGCCTGCACCAGCTCTCCAAATAAAAAATTCACAGTTCCATTCTCTCGCCTTCGTCCTTGAATCCAAGTCCCTGGTGCTGTGAGGCAGCAATGCCACCATGACGCCCATAAGCATGATGTTTATTGGCCTAACACGCCACCATGTTTGGAAAAGGACTTTGGGTAACAGGTCACATGGATGAGACTGCCATGGTTGTTGCCTGCTTTCAAAACAGCACGAATCAGCCCTTCGGAGACAAAGAGCTGAGCAGAAAGTAAGAAGCCAAGGTAATAAACAGCAATACCTTGAAAGTGAAGGAAGGACTATTCCCAGCCTGTTCCCATTTCAAATTCACCTGAAAAACAACCTCCTGGCAATTCAACTACAAGAAGCCTAATACCTTACTGAGAATCCTGTGCTTTTCAAAAATTTCACTCTGGCAAAAGTATCAACTCATCTATGTATCGACAGACCTGCTATGAAAGAGACTGAAATAATCCTAAATTGTAACTATTTTGTTTCCTCATTTGTATTTAATCTTCGTGTCAGCAATAGTGCATGTGACATTTGAGCTTTTAAATCTCCAGGAAAATGTGGGATAATAAATAACCTTTCTTATTTTAAAACTCAAAATATCTTGCTGCTGAAATTATTTGAATTGGAACAACCACTCTGAAGATAAGAAAACAAACACCTCACATACAAACACTTTCATCACAGACAATAGCAAAATACGAATTCTGCCTGTGACAATAGATTGTTGTCACACAGCGAAACATAGGATTTCAGGCAGCAGGTTTGCACTGCATCTTGTACAGGAGACAGTGTGTCCTGTCTTGATAACTCAACTGAAAGTCATAGGAGGCCATGCGTACTCTCGTTGGGGACAGGGAGGTCCAATGATTATGTGCATTGATTTTATCTAGTTGGTGCAGGGTGGAGGGAGGCAAAACATGTCAGAACCCAGGAGCTGTACCCAGCTACTATTTTGGAATGAAGTTGGGGGTGTAGGAGAAAATGACTACCAGAGCAACAATGGCAATTTGGGGGCTGCAAGATGGTGCCGACATACCCCATCATGTATTAGGTTACGCTGTAAGGGATGAAGGTCAGAAGGAAAAATGTTTCAACTTCTTGGGAGCAGTTTTCCATGCTGCGCATGGTTTCTGACTTTGATGATGTTTCCTCAGATTATAAATAGCAAGTAATTTGTTTCTGTAATTTATAATGGATTCTGTTATAAGGCCTTTGATCTTGGTCTGTGTACTGTCAAAAAAAAAACAAAGCAACTATCTCTTAAAGACATAAGCAAATTACTGTGGATGCTGGAATCTGAAACAAAAACAGAAAATGCTGGAAAATCTCAGCAGGTCTGACAGTATCTGCGGAGAGGGAATAGAGCCAACATTTTGAGTCTGGGTGACTCTTCGTCAGAGCTCTGAAACAATATTTTAAAAGGCAGCGCAGTTGCTGCAAGAGAAGCCACCAACACAGGAGAACAAGTGGGTTCAAAACATCAGTATAAAGAGTGATCAGAGATGGCCTTATCTGTGACTGATCAAAATGGGGTAGCAAAGCCACACAAGGGTAAGTTGGGGGTGGCTGTGAATTTGGGATGGGGAACTTTTTTTTTTATTCATTCGTTGGAAATGCTGGCTGGCCAGCATTTATTGCCCATCCCTAGTTGCCCTTGAACTGTTTGGCTTGCTAGGCTATTTCAGAGGGCAGTTGAGAGTCAACCACATTGCGGTGACTCTGTAGGCCAGACCAGGTAAGGACGGCAAATTTCCTTCCCTAAAGGACATTGGTGAACCAGATGGGTTTTTCCAGCTTTGGACAATGTTTTTATGGTCATCTGTAGATTCTTAATTCCAGATGTTTTTCTTGAATTCAAATTCCACTATCTGCCATGCAGGATTTGAAACCAGGTCCCCAGAACATGAGCTGACTTCCTGAATTAATAGTCCAGCGATAATACCACAAGGCCGTCATTGGAGTTTAAAGGAAGATAGGAGGACAATGAATTCTGGAGGGAGAGCAGGATTAAAATGGAGGTACACCTCCTGGAGGATGGGAAGTCACATGGTGCAGAGGCAGAGGGAGAAAAAGATGAAAGATAACTTGGTGAGAAATTGTTTCATGATACTTAGAGGCAGTAGAGAATATAGATTTTAGATCAAAGTGGAAGGGGTGGAAATAGGGGAGTAGGGAGATAAGGCAAAGTGTGATTTGTGGATAAGAGCCACACCGCTGCAGTGACGGTCCAGGGTGGTCAAGTAGTATAAAACATAGCTGAATAGGGAGGGTTCATCTTGGGGGAAGGTGGTCATAACCCCTCAGCTAGGTTTCCATCAAGGCCATGATATCAAACCGATAATCCACAATAAACTTATGGATCACAAAGGCCTTATTCACAAAGAAATGGGCATGCTGGAGGGAGATGTGGAAAAGGGCAGTGACATTTGATCACTGACACACAGGGACAACAGTAGCAGGTTTGAGTTAGACAAGGAGGACTTGGAAAGGTCGGCTCCCAGCAGGTGTGCTAGATGGGACGATCAGCAAGGGAGTAAGGTGGAGCGTTTGGGATTGCTGCATATCAGAAGGTAGTGACAATGCCTCAATGGGTCTTTGGAAGGATGCCGAGAGAGTGAGAGAGAGTGAGAGAGTGAGAGGGTGAGAGAGTGAGAGAGAGAGAGTGACACACACACACACACACACACACACACACACACACACACACACACACACACACACACACACACACACAGGAAAGCAGCAGGCTTATCTTTGAGGAATTTAACCCTGAGACACTGATTATGATGCATCAAATGAACAATATGGATGTGGACACAATTATTGTTTCCAACGTTCACCTTCTGAAAAATTAAGTTGCTTAACGATTCCAATCAAGCTTTGCCGGACATCATATTAATTTGATCTTGCTTCAAAGGAACTGGACAAATCTACGTGCAAAAGCGACAGAGACCCAGTTCAGCTTACAATGGATAGCATCACTAAATCACTGGGTTATGTACTTGTGCAAGTAGATTTAGGGCGATATGTGCCAACTTCCTGAGACATTCAGACTTTTTAAAAAGGGAAAGATTGACACCAGTGAACCCAAGCAAGCATCAATGGCAGAATTTGTAACCAGAAGGTGGGATAAATTGTTGTCCACTAAAATCTGATAAAATATGTTTCGCAAGAGTTCAAAAATGTAATCAAACAGCATTTTTCAGAGCACTGTAGAAATTGACACTTTCAAATCTTGTTCAAAACAATGTTAAAATTGCACTCCCAGTATAATCTTCAATATTTCACTCAATTTCTTTACAAACAAAAATTTATTCGATTTTGGATTAGACAATGGGTTCAGGTGGTGGATGTAATCTACAACTTTCCAACACATGACAAAAAGGCTGCTCCTATTTTGAAAGCTAATTTAAATCAATGTATAATTTACTTTACAGAAGGTAACATTTTTCTTTTGAGCCATCTATAATGTAGTGCTTCTGTTACCATGGTGCCATCCCCCAATATACAACAATTCATCACTAAAACAACAACATACTGGCACTGCACGATTACAGTCCCATGGTATACTTTGCGAATGCATTCCAAACATAATGGCTTTGATTGTCAATGTTACCAGTGAAGCAAGAATCTTTGTTACTGACCTTAAAGAAAGTCTTGTTGAGCGATCTGGCCATCTTTGTGGTGAGAACTTCACCTTTTCTGATTCACTGTAGTGTCCTTAAAGATGAATTTCCAGCATGGAGCTGCAATTATGTTATCAAGTTGTCCAAGCAGCCAACCACATTAAAGAATTCTCACAGACAGCAAATCGGGAAATTAAAAGTACTAAAATCAAATCACTTCTTTAAAAAAAAACTTATGTAGGGCTAAAGAGAGATTAGGACGTATACAAGGGGTGAAAGGTGGAGATCGAAATATTAATTAGAAAATTTAGAATATCTCGTAATTAATCATAAAGGAGACATTTCATAATATTCCATGTATTTTTTCAGGATTAACTTGCTATTAAAACCTAGTTACAGCTATTAAATAAGATTTTATGGGTTTTCTAACAGTGGTATGGGAATGGAAATGGGGAAGTTCTGATGAGACCAATTGATTTTACAGATTTGCTGGCTTGGGGTAGGGCTACATTGTGCATCCTATGGCACGCATCCGTGTTTGTGCTAATTCCTGATGCTGCGGTCAGATTCAGAGCGATAATGACGATGAACCCTGACACGCCACCGTCAAACCCCCCCTCCCGCCCCCCGCCCCCACCCCGGAAAACTGAGGGCCAATAAACACTGCAACAATGTCATAGCAACCACACCTTTGTTTTAAATTGATTTGAGTTTTACTGCCAAATAAACGGCCACTATCCTTGGATACATTCTTATTCACAGGAGTTTTACTGCTTTCTGCCCATTTGCTAGATCCTTTCACGCAAGAATTGCCTCACCTTGCTCCAATATATTTCATCTACACCGTGAACAAAAGCCTTTGTTTGGGTTTCCTCTAATCTTTACAATGTTTGCAAGCCTGTGTGAAAAGAGTTGATCAAGGACTGTTGTCTCACAGGCCTGCTTAGGTGCAAACGCCGTCATAGACTTTTTGAGAACGTGGTTTTTTAAGAACGTCTGCTACAATTCAAATAACTTCCTGTGGAAGTCACAGTTGTATCAACATCCTGCTGTTTTGTGTGTCATGAAGTATTTAACTGTGGATATGACTTTATGTTCCCAGCATGAATTCTACAAACGAACTACTTGAGGGCAATTCCCTTTCTGCAGAGCATATTCCAGTTCCAGATGGACAATCCAAAAGAAAGTAATTAGAAATTTTATGCATGTGCATTAATACATATTCTTGATCAATTTATTACACAAATCTATCTTCAAAACATTCATCCGGAAGCACAGTAAATAGATTTCAGCAATTACTCAAAACTTAAATTGATATTTCAGTGATACATGCAAAGTGTATCAGTACAATATCTTTGGACATTACGTCCAATGTACCCAGGGTAACCATTCAAAATCCTTTTTAATTGTTGCAGTGGCGAATGTCTTGCACAAAATCTTGCACATTTCAAATTTTGTCCAATATAATTAAAGCAATTAATGTTAGCTTCATCACTCAGCCGCATTTCTAAAGATGCTAATTTCATAAGCTGCTGTTTTTCAAAATCCTTCAAAATACATTATTTAATAGAACTGACCTCCACTGCGTTAATGTTCCTGGGTTTTCTTTAACTCCTGACCCCTTACAAACCAGCTGGCTACAATTATTTCTGATGTGGAGATGCCGGCGTTGGACTGGGGTAAACACAGTAAGAAGTTTAACAACACCAGGTTAAAGTCCAACAGGTTTATTTGGTAGCAAAAGCCACACAAGCTTTCGAGGCTCTGAGCCCCTTCTTCAGGTGAGTGGGAATTCTGTTCATTGTTTTGTTTTCTTAAAGACTGGATTAGTTGTAAGTATTCGCATTCCAACCATTATTCATGTAAATTGAGTCTGTGTCTTTATAAGTTCTGTTTGTGAACAGAATTCCCACTCACCTGAAGAAGGGGCTCAGAGCCTCGAAAGCTTGTGTGGCTTTTGCTACCAAATAAACCTGTTGGACTTTAACCTGGTGTTGTTAAACTTCTTACTACAATTATTTCCTCATGGCTTCATCCATTTTCTGTCTCAGGGAAAGTGATGAGTCTTCTAGCTAGGCAGCTACAGTGTTAAACAGACCAAGTTCAAATCACAGTCTTCTACTCAGGCATTCCTTAGAAGGAACATTTTAATAGCTTTGGCTTTATTATATGGAGGAAGGAAAGAAATCCATTTAGGGGAGGAAGCCACTTCTTAAGTACACCACCTGGTGGGTCAAGTCAGGACTAACATTCACAATGGCCATCAATTCGCCTCCAGGCCAGTGCAAAATAACCTGTGGTTTCTGAAAACATAGCAACGGAACAGGATTTGTCTGTGAAATGGGTACAAGCACTGGCTGAAACAGAAAGTTTCAAGAAGCTGAGGTGTGCCAAGGTCAAACAATCCAACAAATTTTAACTCGGAGGTCACCTGAAAAGCATTGCTCTCAAGTAGTCCAGAAATCCACGTGTAAACAGGAAAACACAACTGAAAATTTTCTTTGCGTAAAAACAACAGAACATGGTGTGATGGTGGCATAGAGGTAATGTCACTGGACTAGTAATCCAAGCTGATGCTCTTGTAACATGGTTCAAATCATGGCAGCTGGCGGAATTTATATTCAATTAGTTAGTAAATCTGGAGTTGAAAGCTGATCTCTGGAATGATGACCATGAAAAAATTATTGATTTTCATAAAAATTCATCTGGTTCACTAATGTCCTCAATGGAACAAAATCTGCCTCCTTATCTGGTCTGGCCTACACGTGAATTTAAACTGCTCTCTGAAATAGTTGTTTGACTTGCAAAAAAGTGTCCAACATTAGATGTGGTTCTGCGATTGGACAACATTTGCTAAATAATCCTCAGTGTGCTAAAACATTAGGCTGACAACCAATTTAAGCAGAGCTCTCAGTGTGACGCATTTGCGTGTACTGGAAGCTAAATATATTAATACTGAGGGTACTGTTCTTTGCAGATGGAAAGAACATGTACACACATTGTGCCTGTTTCCATTAAACAAATTAAATGACAGACATTCACTAGTTAATTCCTCAGGGCAATGCCTCAAACTACCTGGTTCAAAGTTCTAACAATGCTTGGCAGTTAACTGTCAGTCACCATCAACTAACACATTCTCCATGGCAATGCCTCTAGTGATCAAAGTCCACTTGCCAACCAATCAGCACTCTCCTCTCATACAGTATACATTTGTTGTTTTTTCCCTTGCTTTGTTTTCTTGGGAATTGTCCTGATGAGTGCAAGAGGAAAAGCTTCAACAAAATGTTTCTTTTTGTCAGCAATGCCCTCTGAAATGGTCCTGCAAGCCACTCAATTCAAGAACAATTAGGGGTAGACAACAATTGCTGTCCTCGCCAGCAACGCCCACATCCCGCGAAGAAAGAACTTAAAAAAATAAATGCATACCTCAGTCTTGATCAGGCCACTCATAGCTAATGTAAGCACTTCAAACTTGAGAGCAATGGGGCTACACATGGCCTTATAAATGAACTAGCGAAAAACCAGACGACATTTTTTTATACCACAAAATAGTCTAATTGCAAGTATTTCCTTTTACAGGCTGTGTTCATAGTTTTTGATAGTTTACGGGAAAATACACAGAGATGCTTAGTACTACCCAGGGATATTTTGAAAGAATACAAAACTGAGCTGGAGCTCAGTTAGTGTAACACTATCTGCTTCCTATGCTGATAGTTAGGCTGCTCTAAAGTGATGATAATACAGCACAAAGATTGTGAAAATACAACTAAACAGGGACTGGGAAGACATCATTCTCTTAAAATGAAACCCAAAGTTCAATACTGAATTGGAAGGATTGTGCATCAGAGTTCCATGTTGCTTCTTCAAAATACATCTTTTAAGATGCATCATTTCAGCATCTGTGTGCCCTTCAGTGGTCAGAACAGGAAGATGATCAGAAAATAAAAGCATGAATTTACACATCAGGTAAATTTTTTAAAAATACAGGTTTTAAAAGGACACATTTTTAGCACATTGATTTCTTTGGCACCTTTAAGACAAACTCGAAATGCAATTATGCGGTCACTTTTGTGTCAATGCAGTTTTGCCTCAATCTCGCATTCTTAGACTTGGAATATGCCAAAACCTAGTAGGATATGAAGCCAGGTTTAAAAAAATGCTCAATTCAGTAGACCTCCCAGGCACTTTGTGAATTTATTGTAAATTTTTAACATTTTGGATATTAAAGAATACTAATTTCATACTAAAAAGCCTGACCATTATTTGCAGAAGAGTAAACATTTGCTACTTTAAGAAAAGCATGAATCGGAAACAATGCAAAATGACTTTGACACTAAAGCATGTATTTTAAGTTTTTGAACTTTCTTTTTTGAAACAAAAGGAATATTGACACTTACTGAAGCCTCAGAATGTGTTAATAGTTGAAACCAATAATTGCAGGTTAATTTCATTTGCACTGCTCCATAGAGTTAGCAGGGATTTCTTGACAACCTCACTCAGCTTTTGAATAGAGTTTGCTCTGACTGAAAAGCTCTTTTAACAAATCATAAGGTCTCACTAACAAAACGTGAAACGCAATGTACTCTAGAAACCTTAAATCGGCCAACAGTACAATTCTATGAAGTTATTGTGACTTGAAAATCTCACTTGTTCCACAATTTCATTCAGCATGTTCAGATTTAAAACAAGATAGAATTTGCAGATTTGCTCCTTTCCTTTGACAATCAAATCATTTGAAAATCATCTAGTATGACGATTTTCACAAATCTTATAATTCCAATCTATGAAAAACTGGCTGCCTGACAACAACTGATGTTGACAACATGTTCACGCTTCATACAGCAACTGACTATTCATCCAATCTCAAACAACAAGAGGTCAGTTTTACCAACACAACTACAATGACAACTCATTCAATTTTGCTTGAGAACACCCATGAAGAAAATCTTTGCAATGATGGCAAATCACTGAGGGCAATAAAGCTTTCGATAAATTACAGTAAGAATATTAACCCACATTAGATCTTTGCAGAAGTGCTTTGTCAATGTATGTAAATCAGTGAGGTAGTCTTTAAACATATATGACTACACAGATTTACTCTTAACCTAATCAGGAGAGTGGTATAAGCATTTAAGTTATAACTCCAGCATCAATTAAGACATCTACTATCACACAGAAAATGTTGCAAAATCTCAGCAGCTCTGACAGCACCTGTGGAAGAGAATAGAACCAATGTTTCGAGGCTGGATAATCCTTCATCAGAGCAGCTCTGAAAAGGCTCATCCAGACTTGAAACATTGGGTCTATTCTCTCTCCACAGTGCTGTCATACCTGCTGAGATTTTGCAGCATTTTCTGTTTTTGTTTCAGATTCCAGCATCAGCAGCATTTTGCTTTTTAAACAGCCATGTTGAACCAAATCCACCAGCAACCGACTCTCTCACTTTGTGAAGTATGAATATGCTGTTTTATAGGGCTGTGCATGTCACAGTTCCATTAAAAGCAACATTAACAATACCAACACTATATTGTATATAACAATGACAGCACTTCAACCAACGTAAATACTCATCTAATCGAAAAAACATCATTCAGTTATATTACAGCACTGATGCAGTAAAACATCCCAAGACACATCACAGGCGTGTTAACCAAACAAAATTTGATACCGATACACATAAGGCAACACTACATAGATGAGCAAAAGCTTGATCAAAGAGGTAAGTTTAAAGTATAGGTCGTGGAAATAAAGGAGGACAGGTTAAGGCAGGGAATTTGAAGTAGGTAAAAACAGACACCAATGGTGGACGTGGAAGGGACTATAGATGACCTCAGAGGGTTATAGGGATGGAGGAGTTTAGAGGTTGGAAGGGGCAATACCATGAAAGGGTTTGAAAACAAGGTTGAGCAGTTTAAAATGGAGACATTGCCAGATTGTTAGACAATGTAGGTCAGTCACAACGGTGGTGATGGGTGAATGAGAATTGGTGAGAGTTGGGGGCAGAGCTCTGGATATTTATGCAAATTGAAGGGCCAGCCAGGAGAGCATTGGAGTAGTCAAGTTCAGAAGTAACCAAGGAACGGGCGAGGGTTTCAGTAGCAGGTGACAGTAAAGGACAATGGCCTCAGTCTTCTCAATTATTTCGTTGGAGGAAATTTCTGCTCATCCAGAACTGGATGTTGGACAGGTCATGTGAGAAATTGGAGATAGTTGAGAGGTCAAGAGGGGTGGTGGTAAGATAGGTTTGGATGTTGCCAACAAACATGCAAAGCTAAACTTTTCTTTTGGATGGTGTCACCAAGGAGCAGCAAGTAGATGAGAAATAGGAAGGGAGATAAAAATTGATTCATAGGTCAACAAAGGTAACAGTGCAAGAACGGAAAGAGAAACCACTGCAGATTACTCTTAGAGAGATAAGAATGGAACCAGACAAGGGCTGTCCCATTCAGCTGGAGGACAGCTGTTGGAAGAGGAGATTGTGATCAACCTTGTCAAAAGAGACAAATAGGAAAGATGCTTTACCTTTGTCACTGTCACATGGGATATTACTTATGATTTGGATAAAGGCCATTTCAGTACTATGACAGAGGAAGACATTTGATAGGAAAATTTCAAACCTGGATTTCAAGGAAAGATGGCCACTTATTTTCAAAGCAGCAAAACGTGCAAGGACTTTAGATGGGAGAAGTTGGAGATGGGTGGTAGTTTGCAAGTCATGTGTTTTTTTTGATGGGAGGTGATGACAGTAGATTTTAAATGGAGAGGCGCAATACTCGAGGAGGGGCAACCATTAACAATATCAGGCAACATGGTGCCAGGATTGGAAGTTGGGTGGCCAATGGTCTGGTGGGAATAGAATTGAGGAAGCAGGAGGTGGGTCTCGTGGACAAGAGGGGGTCAGAGATGACACAAGGAGATACAGGAGGAAATTGGAGAAAGATGCACATGCAGGACCAGGGCAGAGAGAAACGTTCGGTGAAATTTGACCCAATGAGCTAGGGGAAAGAAGGGAAATAGCAGAGGCAGCTGAATAGATAGCCTCAAACTTAGCAACAAGGATATCCATGATCTCTAGCTTTTGCTGTTACAATGAATTACTAGCAAAATAAAACTGAAAAATGTCTCATCACAACTGAGAAGCTATCGTCAATTTCATTTATGCTCAAAGTAAAGCTATTCTTATTTTCTAAGAACCTTTCACTCCTTTTGAATTTAAGGTGATTAAGACAAACAATTGTTCAATTAGTACTTACTTCATCTCTAGCACTTCTTCTAGCTGTTTTCTCCGTTCTATCCGTAGATTAGCAAGGTGAGCCTCCCTCTCAGCTAGAGATTGCTGTGTTGTGGTCAGCCTGACCTTGGTGGAATCCAGTTCTTCTCTGGTCTTCTCAAGAGTGGCCATCAACTCTTGTAACTGTAAGTAGATGCACAGTAAGACTTCAAATCATCTCTTAAATTCACCAACTAGAAATAGTGCTGTGATCTGCATCAAAAGCAATGCTGCTGTGACATTTTAAAAAATTTTTTGACAGTGTCTAACAACAGTGGAGCCTACTTCAACTTGTTTGCAGGTCACTGAAGTTATAGGACAATTTTCAAGTTACCTAATCTTTTATTTAAACTCATCTCTGGAAAGACGGAGGCTGAGGGGACTCCTGATAGAGGTCTACAAAATCATGAGAGGCATAGAGAGGGTGGATAATCAGAGGCTTTTTCCCAGGGTGGAAGTGTCAATTATAAGGGAGCACAGGTTCAAGGTGAGAGGGGGAAAGTTTAAAGAAGATGTGCAGGGGGAGTTTTTCACGCAGAGAGTGGTGGGTGCCTGGAAAGCGCTGCCAGAGGAGGTGGTGGAAACAGACATGTGAGCAACATTTAATAGGCATCTGGATGGATACATGGATACACCCACAGAGGGATATGGACCGAGTAAGGGCAGAAGTTTTTTTTTAGTTTAGTTAGGGCATCATGATCGGCACAGGCTTGGAGGGCTGAAGGACCTGTTCCGGTGCCGTACTTTATTTTGTTCTTTTCTTTGATCTGCATTTAATCACATAGAGAAGATTACAAATTCATAAAAGCATTGAAACAATGACAATGGCAACAGGTCATTGACTGCTGGTGAGTTTCCTTTATAACTAATATTGGGCCAGAGGTTGTGGTGCTTTATAAGTAAAGGAGAATTATATGACTTAATGAGAAATCTAACTAGGTGCAGTTTGCTGTGTCCATTTAAGGCCACAATGTGTAATCACAGTATTGTTTAGAATAATGAAATAAGATCGGGTCACTTGTATTTGTTGTCAAAACCATGTGGCGTAGAAATGTGCTTACTTGATTGCTCAAATGTGACTGAGGTAAACTAGTATTGATTGATTAAATCCTATTCAAAACTTTCAAGATGAGAATTCTCTAATTAGATCATAGATTGCACTTTGCCACAAATCAATGGAAAAATCAACTAATGAATGAAGAGGATCACACCTCATGTGGGCCACGAGCTTTTCATCCCATGCCCATACTAGGATGAATTCCAGACCAGTGGTGATTAGGGAGGGAGAAATTAGCCTTTGTATAATAACACCACCAAAACCTTCATTGTAGAATTAAAATCTGGAATTAAAAGCAAAATAGCCTAAATTTTCCAATTGACACTGATGGTGACCCATTTATTGATTCCTGTAACATTAAAATAATGCAGATTTGAAAATATAGCTTAACATGTAAAGAGAAAGTATGTTTGTGCAAACATAAGCCATATCTACATAGTACTGACGTATAATATGTCCTCTTGCAAAAGGGCAACAAATACACATCACTGTGTGTTATATAGGTTTCTTTTTAACACCCTTAGTATCACCTCTATTAACTTTTCATCTCTAGCATGCGCATCCCACCCTCTGTTCTGGGGAATTTCACCCACTTAACCAAAAACAAGAATGCAGTCAGTATTGGCGAGCTGCACACTTTGAAGGAAATTAAATTGGCATAATTTAAGCGATTTGAGATCGTGTAATTTATCCTCCAATTTATAAAAATAGCTGATAAAGCATTGAACAAGCAGTTTTTACTTTCTTAGTCTGTTGTTTGGCAGACTGGCCCAACAATATCAAGATGAACAGGAGCCTGGGTTTTTGGATGTTATCCACCTTTTACGTCATTTTGGTGTAACTATCAAGCAGTTTGGACAGAAATGGCCCCAGATCTCTGGAAAATCTGTGCTTTGATCACAACAGGGGCCAACAATTGTCTGGCTTATGTACAGCATGTTTGGTGGGGGAGGCAGCTAAGAGTGTGTGAGGCTAGCATGTGTCTTAACTGGTCTCCAGTGTTTAAAGGCAGTCTGTCCCTCTTAAGGGGGACTCACGCTGGAGAAAAAGGTTGCAAAAAAGACAAATGTTGAAGATTGGAGGTGAAGAGAAATGAAGATGAAGGAGCAGGTTCCTCTACTCAGGGGTGCTATACTGGAGAAGCACTAATCTCACAAGTGCTGGAAAAAAATTTAATGACCTCATATGTACGGTCGAGATCAGTTGTCACAACATCCGTCAGACCCACCACAGCATCAGCCTCTCATGCTGCTCAAGGCACCACACCCCCCCCATCAACATTTACTAGCGTTCAGGACTCACGCCTAGTATTCACAAACTCCACTTCATCCACATCTTCCACTGATGTGAACCCACACATACCCTCCAGCTATTCGACAATGTTAGCCACATCACCCAAACAAAGTGCCACACAATCATTGTCATTCTGACCTTTCCTGAAGGTCAGAAGTTGGCCCATAACTGCAGGGAAAATCAGAGAGGCTGACTGGGGAAGTATCCAGCATCATGGGGACCACTGCGGATGACAGTATATTACTGCCTTATGCCCCCTCAGCTCCCTCCCCACTGGAATGAAGCCAGCGATATAGATGGTGAGACAATGGATCTTGTACTTTTCCCTCCAGCCCCTTTACTTGCCTCAACCCTCCCCTTGCTGCTTTTATACTTTCAATTACCCAATGGCTGCTGCATGGCCAGCCAAAACAGACCCATGAAGAGGGGAGGGAGCAACCCAATACCAGAGATGTGGAAGCATCAGCAACGGATTCGACACGTAGCCATCAGCTCAGATATTGGTACTGCATGAGGTTGAGAGCCAAGTATGGAGTTGTGGTCTGATCTTGTGCATCTGTGGGTATAAGTGAACTACAACCAGGACAGGGGAAAATATAAATGTCAGTCACTGCAGATGCTGGAATCTGAAACACCAGCAGGAAATGTTGGAATGTCTCAATGAAGGGTCTGCCGAAGAGTCATCCTGACACAAAACATTGGCTCCATTCTTTCTTCACAGATACTGTCAGACCTGCTGAGATTTTCCAGCATTCTCCGTTTTTGTTGCAGGGGAAAAGATAGTTTGTGCACGAACTCAACAGCGGCACGGTAGCACAGTGGTTAGCCCTGCTGCCTCACAGCGCCAGGGACCCAAGTTCGATTCCCGGCTTAGGTCACTGTCTGTGTGGAGTTTGCACGTTCCCCCGTGTCTGCGTGTGTTTCCTTCGGGTGCTCCAGTTTCCTCCCACATTCTGAAAGACGTGCTGGTTAGATGCATTGACCCGAACAGGCGCTGGAGTGTGGCGACTGGGGGAATTTCACAGTAACTTCATTGCAGTGTTAATGTAAGCCTTACTTGTGACTAAT
Source organism: Mustelus asterias (assembly GCF_964213995.1). Lineage (NCBI taxonomy): Eukaryota > Metazoa > Chordata > Chondrichthyes > Carcharhiniformes > Triakidae > Mustelus > Mustelus asterias. Next base: position 129,162,315 of record NC_135803.1, on the reverse strand, counting down.
AAAATAAACTTTAAATTAGGCGAAAGATAAGTTCTGCTGCAGTGGACTCAACTGAGGACCTTGGTGGAGCAGCATACAGGAGAATGCTGATGAGCATGCACAAGGTGGCAAGTTTGTTAGCTAGCTTGCTATGGGCAAGGAGCTTGGAGGCCATCCTTTTCAGTGTGAAATGGAGGTCACCTCCATGACAGCACTAACAGAAACAACAATGATTGACTGTTCAGTAGCTGCTATCACAGCTTCCACTGCAGCACTGGTGGAAACCACACAATGTCAATGCTGCAGTGGCAGTTCAAACAGAGATCATGAGATCCATGCACACCCAGATTGCTGCTGGGATTGCAGTGCTCAAAGAGATATGCAAGTTCCAAAAGTGTACTGCAACAGGTTATTAGGCCTGCTGAGGTGTGGCCAGTGGAATGACAAGGGCATTATGGTGCATACACCTGGCGTCCTCTCTCAGAATAATAACATTCATGTTCCAATATCACCATCCTCTGCCGGTGCCCTTGTTGTTGGCATTCGGACAACCAGCCTAGACTCCTGCCGCCCATGGTGGGGCAGTCCAAAGTTATACCAAGATCCAGAACCACTTGAGGGCATCCTGCAAAGCCATCTAGCCCATCACACTGAAAGCCAGCAGTCATCCACAAGCCATGCTGCAGCACTGGGTAGCACTAGAACAAGCGCTTGCAAAACTGGCATAAAGGGACCATACAAGAGTGAATAGTTAATTTCTTTGTGTACAATTGGATGTGCCGTAGAATAAAATGTAGAGTGGCTTTTATTGATGGATGGTGGACAAGGGGTTGTTGTGTTGGGGTGTCTTTAGTAGATGTAACGGTGGGCAACTGTCTCCATCTTGGGAGCGGGAAAGTTATTTCATTGAAACTGAAGCCTGATCATCTAGTCTCTCTGAACTCCTCCAGTAACAAGGGATCCAGGATGCCACTGCCCCACTAACTCCTTCTCCTCCTCTTCATTCTCCCTACCACCAATCCCCAACCCCCAAGGTAGCTCTGGATTCTTGGATGTAGTGACTGCACCCTCATGATGCTACGTTTGGGGAAAGCAGCAGAGCACCACAAACTTCAAAACTGTACTCCAATGTCCTCCAAGCAGTCAAGGCAATGGAACCATTGTTTGAGAAGGCTGATTGCCTGCTTGACAATGTTCTGATTGGCTTCCTGGCTCTAATGGCCTTGCATGGTTGCATGATTAGGTGCCAAAAGTGGGTAATCAGTCTTGTTCAGAGGGGATTACCCTTCTTCCCTGGTTCCTCTAGGGGCTTGGGGATAGCTGGTTGGACTGATTGGTGCACGCTGCTTGCATTGTGGCTGCTGCCAGGGTAATCAGCATGCACCAAATGACGGTCTTGACAAGGTCACGCATCAACGACATATTTATGGAATGGGAGCCCCTTCTGGTCCAAAACCCCACCCTGTTGATGTGTGGAGCCTGCAGAAGAAGGTGCATGCAGTTTCCTATACCATCAGGAATCCTTGCAAAGCCATGCGCCCTCATCCTGCTTGTGCCAGCTCAATGAAAAGACAATGAACTGTCCTCAACTTGTCTTCATAATCCTCCAGATGCTGTGATGGACAGAGTACTGTGAAATGTTGCCAATGCTTCCCAATATCATAAAGATGAAAGGTGACAGTCACCTTTACGATCACCTCATCCTACCATAAGACTCCAGGTTGAGCTGAAGGAGATGACAATCCAATGACTAGCTTCTTGTTGTACCCAGGTCACCTCAGACACTGCTCCTGGGGAGATGCAGGTCCCAGATGCGCTTGTGAGAAACCCTCGGTGTATAGGCCTTCTGTGTAGAACCTTCCTCCTTCAAATCAGAGCTTTCCCCTTTCTGTATCCTCAGCTTTATTCCCTGTTCATGTTGCAGAACAAGAGGCAGTGCCACCATAACCCCCCCATATCTACATCAAACACTCCTTTGTCCCCCTAAGCACCAGCATTCAAATACCAACTCCAAACACACGGCAGGGGATTCCACAAACTCGGCACCAGCAGAACTTTGTCAACAGTGCCTCAACTGAAACATGTTGACAGGCCCTGAAAATAGAGCTAGGGAAAGGCCATCTTGCAACTGAATGCTTGATCTTTGTTGAGTGCTGTTGAAATTTGGTCAAATTTGGACTCTGCGTGGTCCCAATTTGAGAAAGGGGTGTCTTATTAATTGGTGTGGCTATGTGATATCACAATCACACCAGTTCCATTGCTTCTGGTGTTTGCAGTGGATGTCCATGCCAGTGCCTTTCTTAAGATGGAGCATGACACAGGCTGCGTCGGAACCGGCTGGTCACATAGCACGCACCACCCGGGGAGCATTCAGCTTTAGTATGCTGTCTCCTGACCCAAATTTCACAATCATAAAACTCTTTAAAAAGTGTGTTATTTCTATAAATTTTCTTAAATTACAAAAAGATGGGTTTTTTTTAAGCAAAGGAGGGAATGCACTAATTATTGAAGACAAAGAAAAAAAACCGTATAACCCAATGGATAGAAAACAGTTAACTTAAATCAGGTTTGCAGTTCAACAAAATTAGTTTCCTATAATACAGAGTGTTTAAAATTCTTTATTGGATTCAAATCAACTCATGCTAGCATAATTTAGCTCCAGGACGTGGGAAACCAGATCACATGCTTAACACAATTATAAAAATACTGGTCCAGATTTTGTGGTAGTTATGACAGCAGAACTGTCAGTGTTTGCTGTTATTGCTCCTCTGAAACTGACACCAACCTCTGGAGTCCGCACACGTGCAGGTAAATGTGGACAGCTAGAATTTGCTGTCAATTAGTCCATGCGTCTCAGTGGGTGCGCCCCACTGTAATCTATCGGAAATCATTGAACTGGTAAGAACTTGAACTCTTAGGGTCGGATTTTCCAGTCACGCTCGCCCCAAGACTGGAAAATCCTGCCCGAGGTGAACAGACCGTTGCATTGGTCCGTGTCCCGCCCGGGGCGGACGGGACAGGAAAATTTCCCTTAGTCTCCCTGTAAAAGTTCTTGAAAAGTTTACACCTTATTGAATGAGGTGAAACGTTCTCCCCGTGCCTGCGTGGGTTTCCTCCGGGGGCTCCAGTGTCCTCCCACACTCCAAAGATGTGCAGGCTAGGTAGATTGGCCATGCTAAATTGGTCCTGAGTGTCCCATGATATGTAGGTTAGATGGATTAGCGGGGTAAACATGTGGGGTTACGGGGATAGGGCCTGGGTGGGATTGTTGTCGGTGCAGGCTCGATGGGCCGAGTGGCCTTTTTCTGCACTGTAGGGATTCTATGATTCTATGAAGCTGGGGAACTAAGTTCATAATTACTGCTAAACAGCTTCACTGCCCTCAAGAGTGATTCCATATTTGTTGAATGTCAAATTTCTCTATTACAAGAAATGTCTTACTTTAAATGTTTAATATTTTAGCTTCTACCTTAATCCCACATGCGTCCCAATCATTCATTTTGTTCTGTACAGAATTAAAATTGTTTGCCTCGTGTGAGAATACTTCAATATGATTGGCTACTTACCCTGCATCATGATGTTATTGTTGCTGGATACCTGGAGGTCGCCTTGACATTAGGAGAGGCCCCAGATTCAAAGTGAGGTCAGGAAAGTAGAAGTCTACTCCACAGAGATTGCTAAGTGACTTTCTCAAAGGTTATTGGCCATGCCACTGACTGCAAAATCCAGGCCATTGGATTAAGACTAAAGTATACAAATTTCCTCAAATAGTCACCTACCGGGTTAAAGTATTGCTCAGTATATCTGCCAGGTACTGATTATCACTCTGTGTGGCGTCTGTTGATCTCAGTCTGGATATCAACTGGGACACTAAAATTATCTTTACTGCCCTGGGATAAAGAGGCCAAAACAGTCAGATTTGCCGCTGTTGGTTGCCATGATCTGATCATGCTGGAAGGTGCATTGGGCTCAACTAAAATTGTGCATGTGGTCAAAGAGCATGCTAACACTCACCTGACTGGTGTTCACACAAGAAAACTGCTCAAGAATTTGCCATTTTCCCACACTTGGGCCTCTCTCCTTATCTATGGATTAGAAATTTAGATAATAATCCACTACAGCTTCTGGTCCTAATTCAGCATTCTCAGCTGAGGGGCAGGAGAGGAATTTCTAAATATTAGATGATACTATGTCACTTTTTCCACAAAGTAGACTTAATAGTACAGTTCAGTGCTAATAAAACCTCGGCACACATGTGGTAGGCAGTTTAAGAGCCACAGATGATGTGCTACCCAGCTTCTTTTAACAAGTTAATTCATTTAAATAACCGACATACTGCAGACATTACCTAACCTTCAGGATGAAGATTTTTAGGTAGAGGACAACTTCAGCAGCCATTTTTGTCTGGAATTTCAACAGTTAATTTTGAGGCAATTAACTCGAAGGACAATGTAACTTTAAGACAACAAAGTAAGTGACATAAAATGCTTCACAGAGGACAAAACAGATGCAAGAAATAGCAGGAGAAGGATTAGGGAGGAGGAAGCTTTTGAAAGGTGAACAGCAAGGAGTTTGGGGGGGGGAGAGGCCAAGAATGCTGGACGCTCTGCCATCAAATGGAGCTGGGGAAGAGAAGGCATTTTATGCCCCCCAAACTTAGAGAGGGGAAGTCAGTCGTAGCTTACAAATTTATTCTCTCTGAGAAACACATGGGGCAAAAAGCCTGGGCAATAGTGAGGTGGGGGAAAGAAGGAAAGGGAGAGGTAAGTGATGTAATTGAGTAAAAATAAAACCAAGTCCTGTTGTTTTCCGGTGGGATTTGATCAAATGTGTCATGTAATTTGCTTTTAACAAAGTAATGAGAGATATGGACGAAGAACAGAACAAACCAGGTCTTGTTTTATTATTTATATGCTGAGTAAGATGAGTGACGACTGTCTGGGGAACAAAAACATTTTCTACTGAAGACTGAATGTCAACGTATAGCACACCAAAGTCAATTAAAGCTCAGCAAAAATAGCCAAAAAATACTTCAATTAAGGATCTTAGAAAATGACTTCCTGTTGCATTTGTGTTGGCACTTCCATTCTTATCTCTTTTGGAATCAGATTCTAGAACTGGAGAGGAATTTGAGCAGTTTTGTGCTGGCAAGATCTTTCCACAGGAAACTACATTCAGTCTGCTGGCACTTACTTTGCATTGGTACAGATACATATTTTAAATAATTAAAGTATATAATTGCCAAAGAAATACACCCATATTTTTAAGCAGAGTGTCAAACGCGGCATTCACAGAATGCAAAACCAAGGTCTCGGGTTTGTCTTTACCAAGTTATTTTTTATTCCATTGCACTGTTACTCCAGGAATTTACGAGCTTTTATTGCAACTTAGCTAGCCATTAATGCCCATTTACACTGCATTTTTAACCCTGTCAGTAAAAAGAGATTATCTGAAGCTGTTCTGTGATGCACATTTGTTTATGTAACACCGTGTGACTGGAATTATCAACCCACCCCCATTATAAAGAATTGCCTGGAAAAGCTCACAGAGAAACAAATTCTTCTGATCTTGTACTGACATAGCCCTTATATTAAGTGAAAATTGTTCACGAGAGATATTAACAATTATAGGATAGACAAATGGCATTTTGAATAAGATAACTTGGTTCCTTCCACCTCCTGGCTTTCCTGCTGTCTTGAGTAACAAGCAGATTTCTATTTTTCTTTTATGGCAAACTACCAGGATTGCAAAAATGGGAGAAAAGAATAGTTTGCACAGCTATTTTTTCCTGCAAACGAGGATTAAACAAACAATATCAACTTTACGTGAAATCACTTAGTTTAACATCCCTCTTTAAGACATAGGGAATTGGCAGTATGTGAGTGCCTGAGTGAGGAGCTGGATTTTACACCATGCAATTATACAGTACTGTCAATCTGATCACTCTGCACAATGTCAGCAACACTAAGTGCAGACCCGAACTAAGGGGTGCACCACGGCTGAGCCATAGAAAATGCTTCAATTAAATGGCACAATTTTCATCTCTCTGAGAACACGACATAGTAAATCAGGGTGAATTAAAATTATGCAAGATAATAGACTGACTAGAGGTGATGGCTTTGCTGGGATAGAAACAATGCCGAGGTAAGATAGTAACTTTATGCCTAAAAACAGTGAATTTTGGTGTCCCTAGAGCTGTCACATTTTTTTAAAAATGAAAGCCATCTGGATCCTTCTGCACGTAAAGAAATACTGCAAAATTAAACACTCTTTGGTTATGATTGTGTCATGCTGCCAGAATGCATGGAACAGCTGCACAACTGAGCTCTAGCCCGAGGTGGAACGATCATCAACACCTGGAATTACGGGATGCTGGGAGGTACTGAGCCCATCCCCATCCCAGCACCTATCACCCCCCCCCCCCCCCGTCCCGTTCCACAACGCCCCCGACCTCTTTGTTCCTATGTAATTTTAAAAAATCTAAATTTTTATTGCAATTAATCATTTAATTCTTCCCAAAACATTAAATCAATTATGGGCTAGATTGTCTGCATCTTTAAAAATAAATGGATAGAAACATTTGCTTATCATTTTATGTTTGCTCATCAGTTTTAACAAAATTAGTGAAATCTACAATTTTGAAACATGTGCATGAATTTTATGCTCCCACGTTACGCTGGCGTGTTTTAGGTGAAGTGTGAGCGTGAAATAGCACAGATAGGCTTCCCGCTGGGTTCTCTCCCGCCCACCAGACCTCGCAGCAATTTTACGCTGGTGTGGGCAGGCGAGGCCTTAGACAGGTCACCCGCCCTTTCTCCAATTGAGGCCCAAATAATTGGGCTTAGGCATTGAGCGGGAAGAGGGGTGGGTGGTCGCCTCCATTAGAAGCCCTCTTTTAACCGGCAACCACTAGACCTCCACTTGCACCACCCCCACATGCCATGCCTCTTCCCAAAACCTCAATCCCCCACTCTCCAACCCCCGGGTTAGCACTACCCCCTCCCCACCCCCAAAAGTGACGACCTTTTCCTGGAATCTTAGGACCTAGGCTGCAAGGGCTGTTTGCAGTGCCAGTCCTATCCCCTGCAGGGAGTAGAGATCTGTCAGACAATCAGGTTAGCCAACAGCTCTCAAAGGCGGACGGAAGGCCCGTCTGCAGCCAATGAAGACTCATTGGAGTGTGAAATCACTGCGGGGCACGCAGAATTGGCGGGGCTATGTTCTCCACCGACTATCCAAATGGCGAGACGGGAACACCCTACATCCCAAAAACCCTGGCTACGATTCCAGATACCTCATTAGCAGTAAAAGAAAAATCACCAATGATAACGATCCGACAGGATCGCAGCATTGTTTGACTGGTATAGATGGTGAGAAGCCATTAATCCAGCAGCGGAGCGTGTAACCTTCTGCTCAACAAAAGTGGTGAAAATTTTTGCAGCAGCCACTGAAAATGCTGGTAATCTCTGATATGGAAAATTGAGAAAAGTCTCCTGCACATGTAGGCAATCTATTATCATAATCAGATCTTGGTGGGAGAGGGCAGTGCTGAAATACGTCAATAAGTTAGCAGGATTGTCAATGCATTACTGTAAAAGAACTCCATGTCAGCCACTCAGGAGACCTAGCAGAATGTACAGAGGTTACATGGTTTAAAGAAGAGTACAAAGGTAAGAGCTTTAGAATAGTGAAAGCTTCATGCTCAGTTAATGTAAACAAGCTATTTAAATTGACTATTGAGCAGACGGCTAGAAGAAATAACTTGCACTTATGTAGAGCTTTTTTACGTCCTCAAATGTCCAAAAGCATTTCACAGCGAGTTCATTAGTAAATAAGTTGAACATCAATATTAAAAAGGGAGGCGGCAATCAGGGATCGTGGCATTTTACTGAAACAAAGGATGAAGGAAATGGAATGGATGTTGTATGAACACGAAGTTGGTTAAAAGGATGAAATAAAAGTCACAGTTAAAGGGTATTTTTCTAAACTGATGGATTCAAAACAGCTGTGTTCCTTAGTTCAGTACTGGGACCACTGTTCATCTCTATATACAAAATTAAACAATCTGAACTTGGGTATAGAGGGCACAATATCAAACCATACAGAGGACACAGATATAGCAAGCATATTTGACTGTGAAGAAAATTGTAAGTAACTTCAGGAAGGCAAAGAAAGGTTAGTAGGTTGAACAGATATCAAATAAAAATGCAGAAAAATTCCAACGGGTCGCTTTCTGAAGAATAAGAGCACTGATTGAGCACGCTTTAAAAAGTAGAGTTAGATATTCAGGTAAACATTTAAAGTCAAGTTTACAAGCTATAAAGGCTGTTAACATGCATAAGAGATCCTAAATTTTTCAAAAAAGGTTACAGAGGATAAAAGCTGAGAATTAATGTCAAACATTTGCATATCATTAGTTTGTCCACAGTGAGAGAGTTGCATCAGGTTTTGAGTGGTTTACTTTCAGTTATTCTTTGAGGCCATGGAAAGGACATATATGAGATTTACTACGATGGTATTATGGGTTGAGAGGTTTCAGTTATGAGGAGAAACCAGAAAAACTAGGGCTCTTTTCACATGAAGGTTAAAAAGTGATCAGATAGAGATGTTCAAAATGATGAGGTTTTGACAAGGTAAATCCGGAAAAACAATTTTCACTGGTTATGGAGTCAGTAATGAGAAGCCAAGAATTTAAGATCATCACCAAAATAACAAAGGGAAGCATTAAGAGATTTTTTTGTTTAATTATACAGAGGGAGTTTAAGACATGGAGTGTTTTTACCAGAAACGTTGTTTGAAATTAAATCTAGAACAGCTTTTAGATTGGAATTAGATAACTATTTTAAAAAGATAAAAAAACAAGATTTAGAAAATGCAAGAAAATGGGACTGAGTACATATGTTTTAAAGAGCGTGTGCAGATGTGATGGTTAAATGCCTCTTTACGTACTGATATGACACTTATATAAGAAATGCTTTGATATTTCTTGAAAAGGAGGACTGAGAGTTGTAGAGATGTTAATAGCTGTGCTGCTAAATTCTTCATCCCCACCTCTCTCAGGCCAGGTAGGAAAAAAAACCCAAATCCTCAAACATGCATGATTCTATGCTCAAGAAACCAGTGGTAAATATGGAACAGCTGAGGAGAACTCAGTAGATACTCATCTCGGTGGCAGTTCATTGCCATCAGATAGTCCTGGATCAGAGGCAATGGTGTCTCTGAAAGCAGTAAGCCTACTGCAACTCCAATAAAAGTCCTGATGCACTGTGCAAGGTCGAGAACCTGCACTTAATGCTATATTTTCATCAACTTATGCAACTCAGCTTTGTCGTATATGCAGTCAAGGAACTTTAGTTATATCCCCCAGCACGGAAATCAGTGAGTGGTGGTAGGGAGGGGTTAAAATGAATCAAGGCTTATCCTCGAAAGTCTGATGCCCCAGTCCGACCATCTGCAAATTTAAACTGCAGGCACCAAGGAAAGCACACTGCTGTCCCCACCATCGCCCATCCCAGCACCGTCTTCAGCGGAGATGTTGGTTAATTTGGACTGATTTAAATATTTATGTCTTTGGGCCCCAACTCAAATCATAACACCAGCATATGTCCTGGTGGCCTATGGTCAATCAGGTCAAACCAGTTAGGAAGTGAATCCAGGTGAGCAAGGGCCTCGAGAAAGAATTATTCTTTAAAAAAATGGTCCCCTCAGGGCTCTTTATGTCAGCAGCAATTCTGTCATGCTCTTGGTAGTGGGCTCCTGCCAGAACGTATCTGGCCAGGAGATGAATCCTGCCAGGGTTTGATAGAAGTCGAACCTCCAATGTGGAGGTGTAGTCAGTGGGCGGAAATCCCTCTGTCCCTCATGCAGAAGCATGCAGGTTTGGCAATCTACATGTTTCCTTCTACAGCCACCACTACTTACAAACAACACAATCCCTCCACCATCCCCATCTCCCCCACCCCACCCCCAAAACATATTAGCCCCACTGTTTTACTTCAAGTCTTGGAACATAAGACAACCTCATTCAATCACAATGATAAAATATAGTTATTTGGTTTAATTTAATGAAGGTATTTCCAGAATTGTCAAACTGGACAAAAAGGTTTTGTTGTTATTTGAATGCCTCCATCAGAAAAACACAGCTGAAGCAAACACAACAAGAAAACTGTTCACGAAGCAGAAACAGAAATGACAGTTGCGTGCTTTTCTTAATTAAGTGGGTGACTTAATTAGAGTATGAAGTAATTGTGTAATCACTACTTCATTTTGAATTGAACTGCTTAGCAAGTAAATGTGCAGAGAGCGAATAAAAATAATTCAAGTTAACCTTCAATTAATACTGCGGGGTTGTGTCGACAAGCTGCATACAAATAAATTAAGAAGAAAATAGAAAAGGAACTTAAGGCAACTGGAAGAAATTAAGAAGTTAGTTAGATAGGTTTTGTTAGCAGTACTGACAGTAGTCACATGTGGGCCCAAACACATTGTTTCCATGTGGATGAAGATAAACAAAAGACCAAGAAAGGCAAGAGTCAAAGAGGTACCTTGAACACTCAACAAGGTTCGAGTCACACACTGGTGTTCCCAATACCTTGCCTTTAGTTAAGATATCCATATAAATTACACCAACAGTCACAATATAAATCTGATACGGTTAGTGTTAGTGAGGACATGCAATTGTAAATAGATAAAATCAAGAACAGAAATGTGATTACATGTTGTAATCATACAATCACACATGATAAAAGTAACAGGGATTTGGATGCAAAAGCAGAAATACAATTCCAAGGAAAAAAAGTAGTTATGAGAGATTTGAAACCTGCTTCTTTAGTCGATATGCAGCTGATTTGTACTTCAAATTCACAATCTAAAGCTGTGTAATAGAAATATTTTCTTCATAGTAATCAAGTACGTTTTGATTAATCCTGGTGTAGATGTTTACCAAGAGGTTACACTCTTTATTGTGTCTCTGTAAAGTGAGGAGCGGAAGAAGAGCTAGTGAACATAAGAGTGGCACTGGCCAAGAATTTGTAGCATTAATATTGAAAACGTTATCTGCCTGGCACCATGCTTATAATTATTACATGAAGCCTGACTGAAAGGTACAGAGAATGAAAAATACAGGACATGAAAGAACTTTAGGTTTCTGTCAGGGAACAATCACTGGTTTTATAATGGGATGACAAATATGAGAACATTGAAGGTATGGGATCTCAGGAAAATACCTGTAGACTATGTTTCCATGGCTCTGAGTTCAGAATATAAGAAGAAAAAATACACAAACAATAAAGAATATTTCCACCATTAGCATGTAACAACATGCAAGGATTATTGCAGTTTAAAAAACAAAACTGTAATCTAGCTGAAGTACACTGAAAATGAAGCATTTTGGTTGGTTACCCAAATTAAAATGCAACTAAAGATGAACAAAAAATGGCACTTTCACGAGCTCGAAAGGATTCTGCCCACGGGTGGTGGAGCATGAGTTCCCTCAGTGAGGGAGAATTGCGACGCTCACTGTGCAATTATCGGAAGGCCTGGAGCAGAGAACAGGCACATCCTCAAGATAGAATTTACAAGAGAGGCAAACACCCCCACCCAGATTGCTGCTCGTGCTCTCCATCAGTCATTTACTGAGAAAATCTGCAGACTGCATTCCTTGTCCAGTGACAGGGTTTTAGAATGGAATTAAGCACAGCAATTTCGTAACAAAATTGAAAACGAAATCTAGCACTGCACACGCAAAGCTGGCTATGTCATTGAAAATTATTTGCGTGATATCCAAAAATAAGGAATAATCAAGATCAACTCTTACAGAAGGAGATTTGTAATGTCTTTGAAATCAAGTTTAAATCTAATTATAGTATTGAACCAAATGGGATACATAATCTTAACTATTTTTTTTAGAAGGGTCAGAAAGCAAAATATTGCAGAGGCACAAGCGAACACAAAATGCTGTAAACTGAACAAGCCAAGTCACATTTGTTTAGCCAACAACACAAGTTGCATTTGGAACCCTTTCTCAGAAGTGAAAGGTGTTACAGGTATTTAAAATTAATGAAGACATTTTCTTAAGAGAAAAAAATAATCACACGATGGGAGGGGGGGGGGGGGGGGGGGGGGTGTGGCAGTTAAGAGAGCCATTGAATGTCCCCTGACATTAAGCCATGAAGGGCAAAGAGTGAAAGCAAGTTCTCTCATGCAGACCTGTTTCTCTGCAGAAGATCTAGAAGCTTCTTCCTGGGCGAGAATCACTTCCCTCTCTGCAGTGATCTGCACACTCTCGCGCAGGGCTTCTTCCAGTTCCTCTATTCTCTGGTCTTTCTGTTGCACTGATTCCTGGGAAAAAGCAGGAAAACTATGGAATATTATTCCAATGGATAACTGCAATTAGATTATTAGTAGGCTCTCCGAACATTTTCCACGGTGCAACTCTACTCATTAAAATATCAGGATCAAATCTGAAATGATAAAAAAACGTCAACCATCTCAATCTACCAAAAAATTATTCCATAACACATTAAACACAGCACTGATTAATGGCTCTGCCCTGGAATTTTCAACTTTCTACCGCTCATCTGTAAATGTAAGGTGAGTACAAAGGTAAACCTGCAATTAAAAAAGGTTAAGAGACGGCCAATTCAGTCCAAAGTATGGAACTGTTGGTTTATAGGCTAGACATTGAGAAATGGTACACATAAGACGAAAGTTAATCAAGTCATGAAACGGTAAGGATCTGTAGGCTTCTAATTTCTGAAAATGGTTCTTTTCACAACTATAAGTGAAAACAAAACAAAAACAAATAAAAGATACATAAGCTGTTGTTGGAACTGGCCAGTCACACAGGGACGCTGTGTGCTGGTTACCCAACATACAAATTGAATTTGACAGCAGGCTAGCAATTTAATTCACTAAAATCAACAGTGAACGTGTTATCCATTGCAGTACTGAAGGGCCAATTTTAAACCCATATGTGGAACCTGACAATGCTGGTATTTTCAGAGTTTTGTAGCACATTGGTGAAACAAATAAAGGCTTTTCAACAGACTGCTTTTAACTGAGATTTTTAGTGCAGTCAAAAAGAGAATGACAAAAGCAGAGTGATATTACGCAAACTTAGCACGAGTAAGCATTGCATTTTTGAAGACAGGAGGGAATTATGATTTCAAAGTCAAACCAAATAATGTGATGGAACAATTATGTACTTTTTTAGTGTTAAATTTTATGAAGTTATTAAAATCTTATATTGTAATTTTGTATTTAATGTTCAAAGAATGTATCATGCATGTTCAAACTACCATTAATATATACATTTTAAAAGTGCTCTTCTGTCAGTAAAAAGAGTGTAGAATGAGGCTGTTTAACCATTGTGTCCATACCAACTCTTAGCTAGAGCAAACCAAAATAGATTTCCCCATGCTATTTTCTTCCCATAGCCCTGCTTTAATTTTATTAACCCAAATCCTCCATTTCATGAGGATTTTAAATTGATTATTCCTCTTCACTTAATTCCCAAACACAAAAGTTACCATTCACCCCTCTCAACATCTCCGCTGCAGTGGAAATATTTCAGATTTCACCTAATTACTGTACATTCTCTTGCAGGCATCCATCTTCATTTCTGTATCTTGTATATTCTCTACAATGGGGTGCCTGAAATGTACACTGTACTCTGGAGTATAATCATTACTTTGCAACAAATGTATTGTTCCTGGTCATCCTCACACTCCATGCCCCTGAATTTAAAACGCAAAATACCACTGGCCTTTTTAATGACAATATCTGCACCAGTGGTGGGCAACCTGAGCCTCAGGGACCACATGTGGCCCATCAGGATTATTAGTGCGACCCACAAGCAACTTTGTTGACTGTTGCCCATGTGCAGAGTTGCCAAATTCCACTGCTTTCCATCCATGTAGTGTTTTTTCCCTACAGGTATAACTGAGGTGATACGAAGTAAATCAAGGGCACATGAAGTGAAGTGTGTATGATTCCACACAATGACTGAGTTGTGTGCTCCTTGTACATCCAATCAAACATAAATATTTGTTTTATTTTTACCACTTGAAGTCAATAGCAGCTCTAACAATATATGAATGATTATTTTCTGTAACTTGTTATGAAATATTTGGTGTGTATTAAATGTATTCAATCTTATTCATTGTAGTTAGGGAACATGCCTGGTTTCAATCTTGTGGCCCATTGAGATGAAGGAGGCCCACTCATGTGGTCCACTCGCTAGCTTAGGTTGCCCATCACTGATCTACATACACCTGTATTTTTTAGGGAATTGAGTATTTGAAAGCTCGAGATCTCCACTTATCCATTCCCTTCAGCATCTTTCTAAGTGGATATTTCCATTTTTTTCCTCCCAAAATCATTCTATTTAGTACTAAATTGTATGAGCCAATCATCTACAATTTCCATTCAACTGTCCATGTTCTCAAGTTTACTGCAATGTTTTCTAAAGTTTTTTTGTTTCATGATCAGAAATGGCTTAAGCTGCTTACACCCAAAGCAAAATCATCATCTTTACCAAGAACCATGACCCATGGGATTTATCATATATTCAATCATACGCTCTATCCATCACTAATTTAAGGCATAAGCTCTTTCTTTCTTCTTCCTCAAGCGTCATTCTATCGATGTTGCTGTATTTGCTCTGAATACATCTATTCCGTTACCTTTATCTACCAGTCCCATCTTCAAAAGAACACTTACTAAATTTTTAAGTTTGCACATTCACAGCAAAATAAATGATATAAGAAAGTGATGGCAGGATATTTCAAATTGAAGAATTGTTTCAGATTCCATATGTCCTTGCACAGTCAACATAGGTGAAACATTTTGCCATTTGCTGTAGGACAGAAACATTCATGTTTTAATTAAAAGTGGTAAATTGCTCACATTAAAATCAATGAAAAATTAAGTTGCAAACATATTAAAATGGAGGCATGTTCCACATTATGGACTAAATCTATGGTAAACTCAGTTCTCAAATGCACTTGTAGCATAAGACTTTGATTGCTTAGCCTAGTAGATTTGTTTATGTGCTTATTTCTGCAAATTTTAAAGTGAATCCATGGACAAGCTGTAAAATTAAAACAAATAATAGGATTAATTATTATTTTTCCAGCAGCATGTCCTCCTTGTATTGCGAGTGTGAAGACCTGCACATTATTTATCAAAATGTCATTATGTTGAAATACTGCAATGCATTTCAATGCAAAGTTATTTTGTCATGCTCTATGTTAATAAAAGTGAAAATTATTTCCTAACACATACTTTTTACACAAAACAACACCCATTTAATTTAGTGATTGGAGTCTCTCCAGCATCAAGGACCACAAGTTACATCCACAAGCTGATTTGCAACATGTCTGACAAATCCAAGTTTTCTGCTACTTTAAAGGTGCTAAAGGTGTGCATACCTAGGTAAGACAATGGTTCTCGGAGACAGAGCATGTTTCGTTGCACACTCTGATGGTGAGACCGCATCACTGGGTACTTTGTCAGCCATAATCTCTGTCAATTTCTGTTATGAAGTTGGTGGGAAAATCAGGATTCTAATTTCAAGACATTGCACTCTTTGTCTAATGCCTTAGCAGACTGTGTGACCATATTTAATGTGTGCAAAGATTTCTCAGGTTTTCAAAGCCAGACGTGGGCCTGGATTTACTGCTCACCTCACATACTGTTGCCCAGACTAATCAATGGAAAATTCTAGCCATCTTGTGATTCTTTTTAATGTAATGTCTTCTAAAAACAATTTGTGGTGTCTGAACAGGGCAAGCAACAGCAAGGCTCTTCAATCAATCAGACTGCAAAATCCTCACTGAACTGCAGTCACAAACCATGAAGTAAACACAAGAAATATAAGTTGCATTTAAAGCATGTATGGGAATCAAGATAAAGATTGGAAAATACAGAAGGGATTAAGAAAGCAATTAAAAGAGAAACTGGAAAGTAAAAAAATTTCTACAACATTAATCTTTTGAGGGAATGATACTCCATGTTTGTTAAATTAATTTTTCAGGACCATAGAGGTTGTGCAGAAGCAATTATCTCTTGCTACATTGTTTAAAAACTTAGTTGTTCCTGAATGCACTGGCCCTAACTTTTTCAACCGCTTTAGTGTGGAACTAGTAGGAAATACAGCAAGTCTGAGGCATTAGAGTGTTGAGTCTATCACACAAGACTCCAACAATGCACACTAACTGCACGCTTGGACACCAGGAGCTGCTGTCAAATATACACTGCAATAATGATGAATGCGGATAGCTTTACCACATCAGTTTAATTAAGTAAATGAAAATCAAAGAATGATTCACTTGTTACTTGAGGTTCAAACACTCTGACATTCTAACCTCAGAGTAAAGAAGACATTTCCCCCATCGCATCACTATAAGCCAATTCACCGCAATTTGACTCCTACTGGCTTCTGAATGTATTTAAAATCTGTTGCAATGAGTAAAATGCATGTGGTATTGCCTGGAACTGTGGAGTAATATTTGTGTAGCATTGGCAATTTCACAATAGAAAATATAGTGTACCTTGAAAAAAGACCTTTAAAATTCCTCAATGATCCAGTTGTACCATAAAAACTGTGCCAATTAGCTTAACGTGCATTATTTTCTTCATTTAAGACAGCTTGCATTTTTGCTTCCATCTTCAACTACTATAATAAGATACATCTGCTAACTGTTGTCTCGATCACAAATAAGGTGGTCATGCTGTTTTAATGCTTAAAAATGGGCTTTAAAAATTCCAATTGGCACTTAATGTCTGACTGTAGCTCAATCGTTCCCTGTAAAGTCTGATTAGATTATCTCTTCCTGTGTTTAATATTTGTGGCACAGAAGCAATGGCTTGCATTTTGTGGTCGGCGGAGATGAACGGCACCAGCTGTTCAAAACACTTACACTTGCCCACAGACTCTGTGAGGTTTTGCACTGGAACATGCTGTACTCAGATAGCACTGAGCGATCTACAGCGAATATACGACCTGTGTGAACAGGGCGCAATGCTGTTGATTTCCTTTACCAATCAGATTGAAGAACTGTTATTGAGCAGCGCAGAGTCTGAACCAGGAAGTACAAGTTAGAAATGTTTAATTCATTTACAAAATGGCTAGAGAAAGCAAGACAATGAGAGGGGCAGAAAGATGGAATTAAGTGAGAGAGATAAGAAACCAAAAGAAATAGCTTTTCTTAATTTTTGAGATCTCCGACAATAACTAAAACCTGAAGGTGAGAGGCTTCACAAGTCTGAAAATGAATTTTGAGTGCCAGAGATGTTATTTGACAATAATTAAGATTTAACACACGATTAAAAAATTGCTTTCACCTGAGTAGACAACATCTAGCCTTTTCTGGCAAGTTTCATGGTTATCTTTCACGCGAGTACAGGAAGGGCTTAAGACTGTTCCATATGTTTTAATGCAGAGTCCGTTGGCGAGATACTGGAGGAGTGAAGCTTATTGAGGAATGGGTGACTGTGACAGCAACATCCTCATTTTGACATTTAACTGTGCATACGTGGTTGCCAGAAGTTGCTGCCTGCTTGATTCTTGAATAATGCTGAACAATGATAACCTCACCATTACTTCCATCCAGCCCTTTAAGTATGGAAATGGATTGCAATTATGGGACTGAAATGGATATACCAGTGGAGAAGCTAAAGATGATATAGCTTTTATTCCAATTTGCTCTAAATGTTTTGACCGTTTTCATTTAAAACAATATGCAAGTGAAAGTGTAGTTTTCATTTTAGCTATGAAAATCAGGACGCAGGTCTTGTTTATCCAGACCACATGCAATACCTAACGTGCACACATAAAGACAAGTGGTTGGGAAATCCCATCTGTCTGTGTGTATTTTCACCTGTTGCATGCTGGTATACCAAGCCACACCACGGAGTATTTTGCACTTGGAGATTCAAAGCAAGCACAAAAGAACATGATGTTTGAACAGTTCAAAGTTTTTATTTTTTTGGCTCTGCTGGCCATCTATCATATATGCAATCTGGAGTCTTGTCATCATGCTTTAGAGCCTCCAAGCCGAGAGATACTGACAAATTCAGATAGGTAAAATTTCAAAAGAAAATGCTGGAAAATCTCAGCAGGTCTGACAGCATCTGTGGAGTAAGAAGTCTCACAACACCAGGTTAAAGTCCAACAGGTTTATTTGGTAGCAAATACCATAAGCTTTCGGAGCTTGCTCATCTGTGGATGCAGGAAAAGGAAAAGCATGTGTGGAGACAGGGTAGAGCCAACGTTTTGAGTCTGGATAACTTTTCAGAGCTCCAACAAAGAGTCATCCAGACTCAAAACCTTAGCTCTATTCTCTCTCCACAGATACTGTCAGACCCGCTGCGATTTTCCAGCATTTTCTATTTTTGTTTCAGGTTCCAGCAAGGGTAGCACAGTGGTTAGCACTGCTGCCGCACAGCGCCAGGGTCCCGGGTTCGATTCCCGGCTTGGGTCGCTGTCTTGTGGAGTTTGCATATTCTCTCCGTGTCTACGTGGGTTTCCTCTGGGTGCCCTGGTTTCCACTCAGTCTGTAACACGTGCTGGAGCCAGAGTGTGGCGACTAGGGGAATTTCACAGTAACTTCATTGCAGTGTTAATGTAAGCCTACTTGTGACTAGTAAATAAACTTTAAAACTTTAAAATCTGCAGTCATTTGCATTTTCCTAGGTAAAATTTCCATTGACCTGATTTTGAGTGCGCCCTCTGTCCCGATAATGATGCATCTCATTTACTTAGGTTAAGAGAGTTGAGGCCGCATTCGTATATGCAGCAGAATGGTTACCAGTGCTATATTCTGGTAGCTATAAATAAGCACACAGCACTGATAAGTTTCCTGCTGTTTGTCTAGCTAGGATATTTTACTTGTTCGGTCAATAGTTTACATGACTATCTGAAGTCAAAAGGTAAGAATTCCAGTGGCTAGACTATCATTATCTCGGATTAATAAGGTGGGTTATAGGCTAGTTGGTCAGACATCAATAATATTCAGAACTACTTGAAGGTTAGCTCATATTCTATTGGGAAATATGTAGCCTTGGAGCCAACTCAACCCACTTCCAGAAGATGATAATTACTTATTGGTTATGCCTATTTACAGGAAGGTTATTGTAAACCACAGATCTCAGTAACATCATTTCATAGGTCTGCATGTGTCTTCTGTTGCAACTCCACTATATAAATGGCTAGTTATTTTTCTGTTAAGAATGACTAAAACAATCAGTTACTTGAAGTAGATTCTATTACTGTTGGTACATACTTAATCTGTTAAAATTACTGCAGATTACCCACATGTTGAATTTTTTCCAGATTTTTGCATTTAACACCAGACAGCTTTTTAAATTGAAACATTTTCCATTTGTAACATCTGAATTTATGAAGTCAGCACTATTTACAAAGGGATAAATATCACTTTGTAGCTACCTCTGTGGAAGTCAATATTTGTACATTAGTTTATTCTGCACTGACTTTAATGACCTGTGCAAACTTGGCTTTTATAACCTTCCTGAGTTTTCCCCTCAGCTGCGGATTTCTTCAAATTAAATTCTTTCAACAATGGTACAGTTTTTCTCCTGAACAGAGGTTTAAAACTTTGGCTGTAGTTCAAAACACATTTCAGCAGCACATATGGAATTTATCCACTACTTAATAGAACCCCCACTGGTCAAGTGAAGACAAATACATACAAGCTCATCAGAGTTAACAATCCTGAAATATTAATATTTGAGTTAGTAACTAGATAAATGCCAATTGGTTTCAAGCTGTGATTCATTTAAAATGTGGCCACAGTGAATTTATATTCCATCGCATATTATTCATTTATAGATGTTGGTTTAATCTTCCTTCATTGCTTTAGCATGTTACATTTTGGACTCGACTTACTTGCACTCCATATCATGTGACAGGACAGAAAAATATCTTTTTACAGATAAGATGCAGAGGTTGATTTCTAAATCCATATAAAGCAAAATTAGACTGAAGAAGAATATTTGCTGTGAAAGTCTAATGCATGAAGTCTCACCTCTGTCCTTAACCCTGCATTGTGGTTAAGCTAAATTTGATTTTCAGCTGTACCATCCACGGAGCTAATCTAACAGAGCTCAACTTTCAGAACTCTGGTCAAAATAACCTTAAACCATCTTATCAAATAGCCAGAAATCAAACAAGCTGCAAAACTGAGATCCTGTAGCATAACAGTCATGTAAATGCATTTTAAAATTTTCCCACATTTCTTTTTTTAATCCTCGTTTAAAAAGCAGTTTGTTTTTGTGGCAGGCATTGTATGGAAAGAAAACTAAAGCCAATGCAAGCAATGCAGAGCAAGAAATTTGAGGGTGAAACCAGCATTGCATGCCTTGTAGTCTGATCGACACGTGAAGGAAAGCTCAAGTTCTATCATGACTGTCTAGCAGTTGAACATCTGCAAGCTACCACAAGCAGACTGATTTGCAATGGGGAAAAAAAAGTTAATCATATTATACAAATGAAAGAGAGCAAATATTAGCAGTGCTTAAGTAGGTAAATCAAGGGTTGAAACTGAGAACATTACAAGTTCTGAGACATTTTAAATCCAGATGTTTAAATTAACCATTAGTCGGGTACACACTTCTATTTTCTTGGCACATAACATGCCAAAAATGTGCAAATCTATCAAGCACTGAAACAAAATCAATCTAGCATGACAGATGTTATATATATTATCATCAGATCTTGCAGTTTTCTGAGAATAACGTTGTCCACTGTGATTTCATCTCACTAATTCAGACTGATTCATGATTTGCCAGATTGTATCCAATGTGGCTAAAGTGGGGAAAGGTGCTCCGAAACACTTTCCTATATCAACATTACACTTATGACCGGCAGGAAATTCTCTTTAATATCTACAGTTTGCTTCTCCAAAAGGAAACAAAATACAAATATCAGCAAGTAACATCAGTAAGCCATTATGGGCCAAATTTTGAGTCAGGAGTCAATGTGCACAGAATTTGCAGCACAGAACTTGGTGATTCAGCCTAACTTATCTGCAGGATATTTACACAGCAGTCACAGATGAAAACCTGGTAAAACAGCAGCATCCTGGGAACTCCCATACTGGCTGACTTGCCACAATGCAACAGAATTCACCAGTCAACGGTACCAAAGTCCCAGCTTTCGGATTTTCCTCCTTCTACTTTGCTGGATAAGGCTATCGCAAGAAAATAGTTTCTAATTTGCTATTTTAACAACTTGACTGTAAACTAATACCTAATAGTTTTTAAATTCTATTTACTGATACAAAATGTTAAGTTTCTTAATATTTGCATTAAAAATCCTTAGAGTTGTTATTTTGTTCCTGAACTCATTTCCAACTGTGCACCAATATCCAATGACATTTCCGAGCTCAAACATTGTGGGTATGCCAGGGAAGATCAGCTTATTAAATGATGACTGGAGACCTGGTTGGCAGAATCGCTACCGAACTACACAAATAAATTGTTGATCTTTGTAGAGAGCAGAGACAAGAATGTCTTGACATCTAACTTTTGAAAAGTCAAATGCTTTATTTTCTTCACATTACTTTGAAAAGTTACGTATTTGACCAGCGTTTTAAGATTAAATTGTCCTGAGTGGACTTTGGATACTTCAATTTAAGGTGCAAGTTTGTGCATAAATGAAAATTTGCTCATCATTATTGCTATTTTCCTTGGGTTAGATCTCTAATCTATGTATATACACAATATTGCCTGTACGTCTTGAGGTTTTAAATGCAAATTTTGAATTCAAAGGTGTGCATTTATAGAGAAGGTGAGAAGCACTGAGGCAGGCAGACAATCTTTCACAATCAACCCACCTCCATCTGTTGAGAATTATCGGTCAAGTTGTCTTCCCGTTTGCGAGCTTCCTCCAATAATTGTGCATTCTTCTTCTTTTCCATCTGCTCTTTGTGTTTCAAGTTGGCGACTTTTTTATTCTGATCCTTTACTTGTCTGGGAATTTCAAAAGAGGAGTCACTCAAGTAATATAGGTTAGTGATAAAATGCTACCTTATTTTATTCTTAAACTTTCACCCCCCCACACACCACAACCCCACCCATCCAACACCCACATTTCAGAAATTATTTTGAATTACACCAGTTGCTTGGACTAGTTTTAGAGGCTATAGCAGCTATTTCACCACATTCATCACCATAGCACCAAGAGTACCTGATAAGACCAAGACCTAGACCAGAATGTAATTTTCATGTTCAAATAGCAGTGTATTATAATCTTTATGCTCAGTGTTGAATATTGGAATATACTTGTAGAAATTTCAATGCATTTAAGGCCATAATGTTTAACTGTTATTCTTATCATTCTAAACACTGAACACAATATTCTGAGCAAAGAAATGATAACAGATGATGAATATTCTTAATTATCGTTAATTAGATGTAATTTAGTTACCCTTTAAGAGTAGTGCACACTCTTGCACTACATTTGACAAACTTCCCCCGATACTGCAAATGGAGGAATAAATTGGTGTATTTGCTGAGAGAAAAAGCAGCATTACGATTTTCCTCCACCTAAAATTATTTTTTAATAATGTGTCGTTTAGACTGAAAAAGGATTTGGAGTCAATTAATTATTACATTTAAGCAAAGATACCACTAAGTGAATATGTACGATTATAACCATTCTCAAGGGCAATTAGGGATGGGCAATAATACTGGCTTTGTCAGCAATGTTCACATCCCAAGGACAGAAATTAAAATAATACAATAAACTCAGTGTTTGTGTTAGCACATGGCAAGTTCAGAGTTGTAGTTTCCATTTGCACACCATGTTGCCTAACCATGAACAAAAACAGCACTCAGCTCTTTAAAGCTGTAACTTCAGTAGCAACAAACTGATAATTCTATCATTTTTTGCGAATGGACCTGCATTACTTCAAGTAATCGTTCTTATTAGGACCAGATCCACGATCTTGCAATCTGTTGCTCACCACATAAAAAGGTGAAACACCGAGATTGCATAATAGTTCTCTTGCCAAACCTTCAACATATTTCAAGCAAATTTAGAGTACTGTTTTCCAATAAAAAGATTTGTGCTATTCACGCTGCAGCAACATAATGCTGTACGCAGCTATTTCAGTGCAACTGTTCATAATAAAACTGAAGAATCTACAAACATTTAAAGAAAGGTCTTACCAAAGTTACCAAATCTCTGAATCATACATTAGACTTCATATTCATTTTTTAAAAAATGCATCAGTACTACCACCCTGAACCCACAAAACATTTGACACATTATCTGGCAGGGCTAAACTACACTGAAGAAAATTCTTTAAAATCTGAATGAATCTTGTAAAGGTTATGCAGCACAATGGTTTGAATCATGAACCATTCATACAAGATTCCTTTAAGTATTTAATTACTAGCATGAATAAAAAGTGGAAACGCTCTTTTTGTAAATAGATGCAGGAATACAAAATATTGCTTAATCCACTGTGGTAAATTTTCATATCAGCAGTAAGTTGGTCAAGAAATCTCTCTCAAAGGAAAGTGTTTATTCATTAGTTTTTGGCCTATTTAAGCGATAGCATCTAAATGAGGCACAAAAATCATTCCAGTTTTAAGTAGAAAACTTCAAAAACTGGGCTTGTTTTTTCTTTTAAAATCAGTTTACTATCTTGCCATCATTGGCGTGTGGTTGACCTGAGAAAAAGTTTTCCTTTCACCATGCACTTCAAGACTGCAAAGAATTTCCTGTACGTAGAACAAAAAGCAAAGAAAGGCCTATCTACGGAATTAAGTGCCTAGGTTATGCCATAGGATGACCACTAACCGAGAATGTTTGGAGATGTAGTTAGCTAAGATTCTAAAATAAAATCACAGCTCGATTTCCGAAGTATGTCAATAAAGACTCATCAGCTTAATTGGCATGATATACCGTGGAAGAACGGCCTATCCCAAGGAGGGCTGAAGCAGTGCTGATTTCCAGTTTATTGGCACACTATCTAACCTGGCACAGAACACAGCCATCACAAACGAAGCACATATATTTATCACAGATCCAACAGGCATGACGTGTTGACAGAGATTCCTGCCATAAGTATTAACTTCTAAAATTCAGGGGAACTTGTGTTAAGAGAGTCTATAGTATGAGCGGTTAGATGACCAGACTGTCAAAGTTTAAACTACAGTGATATCCTAAAAGACAGACATGTAGAAAGATGGAACCTGTAGCCAGAGACACCTCCATCGCTCTGATGTAGAAATTAGACAAAACTCTTTGGTCCTTTTAAAAATTAATCAGATTATTTTGAGTCTTTAGAAATATGTTTTCATGCAAGGACATTTTCTAAACTTTTATATGAAATCTAACTTCTATGTGTGGAATGTCTTGCGAATTCCCTAATATAAACTCCCTCCATTCATGAAGATCAGCTACTTACCATTTGGAAAAATATATTCCCTTCTTATTATCCCATAACATCTGAAGAATAACAAATAAGTATAAGGTTTTCAGGATCTCCCCCCCCCCACCCCAAATTATTTTAAGTTCTTAATAGCAGTCATCAAGATGAAACGATTATGCTTCAAGTTGGGGTTTTTCACACCTCGTGAGAAAAAGAAAGTTGGATTTTTTCCCCCAGTTCCTTTGACTTCCCTCAGCTGCGCAAGAGAAGTCCAAGCAAGTTTCTCCTACAAGTTCCACCAAGGATACTCTAAATCAGGCTTTAGTTAATGTCTGTTACAATTGGAAACTTGAAAAGTTGAAATATTCAATCTCAATTCAGTATTCTTATGGCAGTATCGCAGAATATCTCAGATATTCTGGTATATCTTTTATCTTTTTTTTTAAAAAATCAACATTTTTGGCCTATCTACTTATCCTGTTATGCTTTTCAATGATCAATCATCATTCAACAAGCAGCATAGTAAAATAAAATAAGTTCCATCACACAAAAGCACTTCCTAATGCCATTTTTCAGTTTGACAGAATAGTATGTCTCTTACATTGCGGCATACAACTAACAACTCTCGTGATGGAAAGAAATGCATCAGCATAAACATTTAATGGCTGTTCTTCTGTAGTGCAATGCAAGAAAATCATCAGGAAAAGGAGGAAGAAAAAATGACCTCAGGTACACTCACTGTCTATTACATTTTTCTGTAACATACGGATTTGGAAGTTTTTTTTGGTTTAAGTTGTGATTTGTCTCAAATGTCTTCATTGATGTTAACAAATTTAAGAATGTTATATTGAAATGCTCTATTGATTTATATGCAGACACATAAAATATGCTAACATAATTTATTCAAAATTCTGTCCTCTTGAGCATCTTTGGTTTTTAAATTGTTCCACCACTGATGGCTGTCTCTTCGGCTATAATTCTAGAATTCTACCTCTCCTTCCTCCAAATCCTCTCTTTTCCACCTTCCTGCTGCAAGCTGCTGCCCAAAACATAAGAACATAAGAACTAGGAGCAGGAGTAGGCCATCTGGTCCCTCGAGCCTGCTCCGCCATTCAATAAGATCATGGCTGATCTTTTCATGGATTCAGCTCCACTTACCCGCCCCCGCTCACCATAACCCTTAATTCCTTTATTGTTCAAAAATGTATCTATCCTTGCCTTAAAAACATTCAATGAGGTAGCCTCAACTGCTTCACTGGGCAGGGAATTCCACAGATTCACAACCCTTTGTGTGAAGAAGTTCCCCCTCAACTCAGTCCTAAATCTGCTTCCCCTTATTTTGAGGCTATGCCCCCTAATTCTAGTTTTATTACCTGCCAGTGGAACTTCCCTGCTTCTATCTTATCTATTCTCTTCATAATCTTATATGTTTCCATAAGATCTCCCCTTATTCTTCTGAATTCCAATGAGTATAGCCACAGTCAACCCTCTCAAACCAACCCTCTCAAGTCTGGAATCAACCTAGTGAATCTCCTCTGCACCCCCTCCAGTGCCAGTATATCCTTTCTCAAGTAAGGAGACTAAAACTGCACAGTACTCCAAGTGTGGGCCCCACCAGCACCTTATACAGCTGCAACATAACCTCGCTGTTTTTAAACTCCATCCCTCTAGCAATAAAGGACAAAATTCCATTTGCTTCTTAATTACCTGCTGCACCTGCAAACCAACTCCTTGAGATTCCTGCACAAGGACACCCAGGTCCCTCTGCACAGCAGCATGCTGCAATTTTTTACCATTTAAATACTAGTCCATTTTGCTGTTATTCCTACCAAAATGGATGACCTCACATTTACCAACATTGTACTCCATCTGCCAGACCCTCGCCCACTCACTTAGACTATCTATATCCCTTTGTAGACTTTCAGTGTCCTCTGCACACTTTGCTCTGCCACTCATCTTCGTGTCATCTGCGAATTTTGGCACACTACACTTGGTCCCCAACTCCAAATCATCTATTTAAATCGTAAACAATTGCGGTCCCAACACTGTTCCCTGAGGCACATCACTAGTCACTGATCGCCAACCAGAAAAACACCCATTTACTCTTTGCTTTCTGTTAAATAACCAATCTTCTATCCACGCTAATACATTACCCGTAACACTGTGCACCTTTATCTTATGTAGCAGTCTTTGGTACGACACCTTGTCAAATGCCTTCTGGAAATCCAGATACACCACATCCACAGGTTCCCCATTGTCCACTGCACATGTAATGTTCTCAAAGAATTTCACCAGATTAGTCAAACATGACCTTCCCTTCCCGAACCCATGCTGCATCTTACCAATGGGACAATTTATATCCAGGTGTCTGATAGATTCAAGCATTTTCCCTACTACAGAAGTTAAGCTAACCGGCCTATAGTTACCCACCTTTTGTCTACCTCCTTTTTTAAACAGTGGCATCACATTTGCTGTTTTCCAATCTGCGGGAACCATCCCAGAGTCCAGCGAATTTTGGTAAATTACCACTAGTACATTTGCTATTTCTCCCGCCATCTCTTTTAGTACCCTGGGATGTATTCCATCAGGACCAGGAGACTTGTCTATCTTTAGCCCCATTAACTTGCCAACTCTTTCGTGATGATGATAGTTTCTAGGTTCTCACCTGCCATAGCCTTCCTGTCATCAATTTTTGGCATGTTATAAACCCACCTCTTTGGCCAAGCATTTGCTTGCCCCTCCTCTTTGTGTGGCTCAGTGTCAATTTTCTATTCTCTGGCACTCCTGTGAAATTCCTTGGGATATTTTAATATGTTTTGTTAAAGCTGCTACCCCAAGTACTTTTTTAAAAGTTGAATTAGGACAGTAAACAAAGCCTCTGTGATAAAGGTAGAAAGGGAAGTGGATGCAGAAGAGGGACGCTGGTTGAGGATGAAGGGACTTATGGCCTCTCATCATCAATATTTGGAGAGAATGTGGGTGGAAGCTTAAGGCGGAGATGAATGACAAAGGGGAGGGGAATACAAAAGGGTGGGGAGGAAAGCAGAAATGGTAACTTGAAGGGAAAGAGGTAAGAGTAGCGATGGGACGAGGGAAGCAGATGGGTAGTGAGAACGTGAATAGGCAAGTAATAAAACGGGAGTGAGAGGTAGAGGGTGAAGTATTTGTGATGGGCGGGGTGGGGGGGCAAGAAAACAAAAGGAAAGGTGCTGAGAACCACACTTTCTCCCTAATATAACCTGTAGTTGCAGATGGTTCAGAAAGACAAGGTCAGGGCAGAGAAGAAAAAGAAACAGATAGAACCAGAAAAGGAGAGACAGAATAAAACAACATGAAAATAACAGAAACAGGTAAGCAGGAGACTACTCTCTGACTTACCATGTTACAACGCCATAGGATATTAATTAGCAATATGTTAAAAGCTATTGCAAATTGTGTAAAATGTTTCCATTGTAAATTCAACTCGCAGGAGGGTGTAATAACGGTGTGACATGCTTGCGTAACTGTTTCCATTATAAACGTGTATGTAGGAATTTATGATGGAAATATAAAAATAAGAATATAATGCATGACTTTGAAATAGAGAGGGAATTACTTATGTATGCCCTGGAGCAATTGGTCTGATTCTGAGCCCTGTTTCACCTCAGGATATCACTTTGTCATGTGAAATGCCATAGAAGATCAAATAGCTCATAAATGTTGCTTCACAACATTATTTTTGTTTTACTTTTAAAGCTGCTTCACGTGATCTCAACTGCTACATTTTGCTGATTAAAACTGTAGTAGGTTGGTTTACGTCGAGAAAGGTGCTAAAGTAGTCCAAAGCAACGTGCACTCTTATTCTTCTCCCTTTTACCTTGAGCACCCTTGACTTGAAACCTGCCCTGTGATACTGCTGACATCAGGAACTTGGTTCGTGAGTGTTGTTGATTTGATTCCATGTTCTACCAAACACCCGTGGAGGTATTAATACGACTTCTAGGCAGCAGTAGGCAGATTTCTAAAGGATTCGGAAAACTACCAGGACACAGACAAGATTTTCTTTAAACCAACACATTCTTTATCCAGAAGTGATAAATGGAAAGGAAATCCAGTTCTATTATTTAGTAATTTAACAGCATAAATGTCAACTATATGCTATTTGTTATACATATGGAATCTCAATGCTGATGTGTACACAAAACAAAAAAGCAAACTCATGAAGAGAATTTCTGAAAGGAGGACTGTTAATTTCATTGAGAATTATCTCGGGTGTAAAGAAGAAAGAAGTAATAAGCAAGAAAATAATGAGTTAAAAGTGAAGTTGGCTCAACATCCACAGGGCGAGTGGTTGGTCCCTACAATTTCTGAATTGTATCAATGAACTGGACACCAAAACTAATTACAAGCTTATCCAATTTGTCAACTACACTCAAACAGGAAGCGTGGTGAAATAGTGAATGAAGTTACAGATTTAGATCCGCTATGGAGACAAATGCCAAATGAAATTTAACACTGATAAATATTGCGCATTGGTCAAAAGAAGTACACAACAGTATAACAAAGCATTTCTGTCCAAGATAATGATATTGGCTTTAGTTCTGAAACAGTACACAAGGGATTTAAAACCAGCTTAACTCATTGAAATCATGTTCCACCTTAACCTGATACAATTGATTTGAGTCTGTTCCTTATATTCAAAAGGAGGGGCCTAGTGACTGAATTCAAACACAAACATCTGTTTTGCGTGCTTGGCAGCTTTTTTGAATTAAAAAGCTATTTAAATCTTCTTGGGCTCAGTCACTTTTTGGAGTTATTTCAGAAGCTGTCCTATTCAAACCAGAAAGTCTGTTTGAAGCTCTCGCTCAGAAGAACGATAGTTAAGGCAGAAAGCTTTCATAGCCAGTCAGGAACAAAAAAAAACTGCTTTGCAAAAAAATATTGCTGCAACACGGTTTAGAACCTCAGTTCTAAAATATCCACGCTCAACTTCTACTAAGCTAAGTGCAAGTTAAGCAAATTAATTAATGTAAAAAAAAATAATGTTACTATTACTCACTGGTTCCTTTACTATTAAGTAAAACTAAACTGCCATTAAAGTCCAAATCAAAGTTCATTGAAGAGTTGTCATCTTTCTTGAGGTGGTAAAGTAATTAAAAGACATTAGCCGACAAACAAAAGTTTTTTTAAAATTAAGTTTATTTCTGAGTGTCACAAGTAGGCTCACATTAACACTGCAATGAAGTTACTGCGAAAATCCCCTAGTCGTCACAATCCGGCGCCCATTCGGGTACACTGAGGGAGAATTTAGCATGGCCAATGCACCTAACCAGCACATCTTTCAGACTGTGGGAGGAAACCGGAGCACCCAGAGGAAACCCACGCAGACACGGGGAGAACGTGCAGACTCCACACAGACAGTGACCCAAGCCGGGAATTGAACCCGGCTCCCAAGACCGTTCACTGCTCAATCCCTGGGCTTGTCGACCTAGAATGAAAATGTTCAGAGCGCTGGAGCTCATCCACACATCAGTCTGAAGCAAGCTGGCTAAAAATATCTCGAATTGAAAAAACGTTTCATAAGACATCGTGATAAGTATACAATAAATGAAGGCGGGGGAGATTTCGAAGGGAACCTGGAAGTGTGCAATTATCAATTTCAATGTCCAGAAAAAGTGGCTATGTAATTATAAATGTAAATAGAATGCTGTGTTGTAAAGCAGAACAGCAGATTACAATTGTTTAGAGGTTGTGTTCTGCATTTACGTCGCACTTGCCAGGCCTCACTTGGAGTATCAGATTTAATTCTGGTCACAATGCCAGAAATAAGAGGGAAGGCCAAGGATATTAATTCAAACTGGTGAAAAAAAAATTCAAGTAGTGCTAAATGTTTGTAACACTCTGCGAAGTGTTTAGCAATAAAGAAAAGGTGAAGGTTGTTCAAATGTACCTGGTGCAAAAACACATTTGTTTCCACCTTATTATGTACAAACACCTTCAAAGTGCCACAGCTCGGTGGCACAGTGGTTAGCACTGCTGCCTCACAGCGCCAGCGATCCAGGTCCAATTCCCAGATTGGGTCACTGTCTGTGCAGAGTTTGTACGTTCTCCCCACGTCTGCATGGGTTTCCTTCGGGTGCTCCAGTTTCCTCCCACAGTCCGAAAGGTATGCTGGTTAGGTGCAATGGCCATGCTAAATTCTCCCTCAGTGTGCCCGAACACGTGCTGGAGTGTGGTGACTAGGGGAATTTACAATAATTTCATTGCAGTGTTAATGTAAGCCTGCTTGTGACACAGTAAATAAACTTTAAAAAGAAAGGCGTTTTGCACCATTTGAGAATGCAGCACAGCTCTATGTCATTTCGTCAAATGGGAATTGTGTGTGAAAAGATATCAGAATGCATTTTGCAGTGATATGTCGTTGCATTCTGTGTTCATAATGATCAAGGTTCAAAATGCAGCGGAAGGCAAATTGGCCCTCAAAAGCCCCCAAAAAGGCTGTAAAAATTCAATCACAGGGAAAACTGATTTTCACAAAATCACAACCCATTCATGAAGAATCTGTGAGGAGTTGCTCCTCCAATCTCAGATTCTGTCTCTCTGCTGCTGCTCCAGCTCTTCTAACCACAGGTTCCCTCTCTCTCTCTCTGGAGCTCGCTGTTCCTCTAGAAACAGAATCTGTGATTGAGGGAGCAGTAAAAGGCGGGGGATCTGGGGTCTGGGCTTCTGCGGGGCCTGGCTTTGGTGGAGGGAATTTATCCAAAAGAAAATTTAAAAACAACTTTGCTTTGCGCAGGCAGTCTTCAAATATTAGCAGGTAAAATAGCCTTAATATGACATCTTCCAAGCTTGCTCGTTCAGTCTGTTATTCCTCTCAGTCTCCCATCTAGGCTCTCCCCAACGCCCCTGCTGGCTATTCCCCAGCTTTTCGGCAAAGGTCAAGCGTAGGATCAAGTGCAAGGTCAGGTGCAATGCCTGCTCTTTGTCAGTTTGGGCACAGTAAGAAGTCTCAAAACACCAGGTTAAAGTCCAACAGGTTGAAATGAAATGTTCCAAAGCAATTTACAGGAGCACTATACCACAGAGCCACGTTAGGAGATATGTCAAATGACTAAAAACTGTAGATATGTATGTCAATGGTGCAGTGATTAAAATTTGGGATGCACAAGAGGGAGAATGATACATTTTGGAGGGCTGTGGGGCTGGAGGATGTTGCAGAAGTAGGGAGGGGTGAGGCCAGGGAGGCATTTGAAAACATGGATGAGATTTTTAAAATCAAGACATTGCCTGATTGGGAGCCAATGCAGGTCAGTGATTATAGATAAAAGGGGAATGGAACTTGCTGCAAGTTAAGACAGAGGCAGCAGGGTTCTAATAATCTGGCTTTCACTCAGATACACTTGATAGTGAAAACTCACATTCATGAAATCCATTCAAAGCTTTTAAATCACAAGTAGTTAATCTCTAATAAAAGCAAACTTCTATTCAGCCCCACATGAAAGACAGCTAATTCTTTAATAGCCCCTTTAAACTGTCAATCAAACTGTGAACAACTGAAACAACCTGCTGAAATAATTGTAGTCTCTGAAACTCAGGCATGCATTCATGATATAATAATAGCCTTAGGGGATTGTCAAAGAACCTTAAATAATCCTTAATAAAGGATTCTTAATAAAGGAGTGGCACAGTGGTTAGCACTGCTATCTTACAATAAGAAGTTTAACAACACCAGGTTAAAGTCCAACAGGTTTATTTGGTAGCAAAAGCCACACAAGCTTTCGGAGCTGCAAGCCCCTTCTTCAGGTGAGTGGGAATTCCCACTCACCTGAAGAAGGGGCTTGCAGCTCCGAAAGCTTGTGTGGCTTTTGCTACCAAATAAACCTGTTGGACTTTAACCTGGTGTTGTTAAACTTCTTACTGTGTTTACCCCAGTCCAACGCCGGCATCTCCACATCATGACTATCTTACAATGCCAGGGACCAAGACTCGATTCCAACTTTGGGTGACTAAAAGTAAAGTTGCCATAGTCCCAGATTACCATAGGTTGTTCTCCCCTTTGAGGGGGAGAGCTGAGTGGTGGTGATTTAACCTGAGGTAATGTAACCTGAGGGTGGCACAGTAGTTAGCACTACTGCCTCAAAGCGCCAGGGACACGGGTTTAATTCTGGCCTCAGGTCACTGTGTGGAGTCTGCACGTTCTCCCTAACCCTGCATGGGTTTCCTCCAGGTGCTCCACTTTCCTCCCACAGTCCAAAGATGTGCGGGTTAGGTTGATTGGCCATGTTAAATTGCCCCTTAGCATCAGGGGGACTGATAGGATAAATGCGCGAGGTTACGGGGATAGGGCCTGGGTGGGATTGTTGTCAGTGTAGGCTTGAAGGGCCGAATGGCCTCCTTCTGTACTGTAGGAATTCTATGATTCTATTCTATGGATCCCCATGCCTCAGGCAAGGGGCAAGGTTGAGAAGGTGGGCCTTCATGAATAACCTCAACTGGTACGGGAATTAAACCTATGCCATTGGCATCACTCTGCATTCCAAACCAGTTGTCTGTATGGGATTTGAACCCGCATTGGTGGCATCACTCTGCATCACTAACCAGCTGCCCAGCCAACTGACCTAAACCGATCCCTGTCTGTGTGGAGTTTGCATGTTCTCCCCGTGTCTGCGTGGGTTTCCTCTAAGCGCTCCGGTTTCTTCCCATAATCCAAAGATGTACAGGTTTGGTGGATTGGCCATGCTAAATTGACCTTAGTGTATGAAAGATGTGTAAATTAGGTGGATTAGCCATGGTAAATGTGCAGGGTTATTGGAATAGGCCAGAAGGAAAAAGATGCTCTTTCGGAAAGTCAGTGCAGACTTGATGGGCAAAATGGGCCTTCTGCACTGTAGGGATTCTATGATTCCAAAGCAGAATGGGAGAGAGCAAGTGCAAGCGTGAGAGAGATAGATAGAGCACGCGCAAGAGAAAAACAATAAATGGCTGGTATGTCGGCCATTTCCCCTATTACCTTATGGATTCTTTTGACAGCCATGTCAGGTGTGCCGGGAGATGTGTTTTAGTTGAAAGTAAGCCTCTCAAAAACATTGTCCATGTAAAGATCAACCTCTTAACTTTTTGCCTAAAACATGGGTCTCGAAAATTCAATTTTTACACGAGTATACTGGATAATACAACCTAGGAAACTACATTTCTTCATTGACATTTTCTCCTCCTTGATTGTTAGGTATGTTCTAATGTTAGGAACAATGTATATTTTTAAAATTAAATGAATAAATATATATTTGCACATTAAGAAAGGCAGACTGGTATCAGTTTCATTTCTGGTTGTTTATGAGCCTTGGTGCCTAGAAGTCAGGGTGGATCTGTGGTACATAATACACATTTTTAATGAGGTTTTACAACACCTGAAGTTAGAGAGATGGGTTAAAAAAGGGTTAGATGTTTAGTGATTTGGGGAAAAAGACACCATCAGCAAATCTCCCAAAAAAATTCTAAGTTCCGAATTCGCATGAAAACTGGAGTAACTCCCACTGATTTTTTTTTTAAGCAGGGTTTTCAGAATGAATCTCCCACACTCTGAGCATCGCAGAGTGCTCTTGTGAGATTCACACTGAAAATCAGAGGGCGGTGCCTATTCCCACCCCCTTAGCAGCATAGCGCTGAGCGGGCCACTGCGTATGCGCCAATCTGTCAGCGCAGAGTGTGGCTCATGCACAGTGGTCCCGCAATACTGGCCTCCCAATCGCTGGGCAGCCCGATCCCTGGCCCGCCCTCCGACCCCCTCATCCCCCGATCACTGGCATCCTGGACCTCTCCAGATGTGTCCTGCCTCCCACTACACCAGTCCCAATGTGTCATCCACTCCCCCAAGCCCTGTGTCCCCCTGTGCCAGAGCCAGGCCAGGTTGGCACTGCCCAGGGGTCATCCCCTTATCCCCGACCTCTTGGGGGGAGGGGGGTGCCTCAATGGCCTCTGTTCCCTCTAGGGGGATCAGGCTTCTTGTTCCCCGTTCATGGGGACCAGTAGTAAACCCCACTGGAGTGAAACACTTGTGGAAGGTGGTGGGTGGGGGGGCTGGTGGTGGTGGGAGTCACTAATGATAGGAAAATTCAAATTTAAATATTTAAATCAGAGGTAGACAAGGAGGAGTTCAGTGAATGTCAGAGTGTGAAGATAAGAATTTTCAGCTCTCCAGGATAAAAAAATACTTCAAGGCTGCTGGGAGACTGAGTCTCGGGAACTTGTGTTTGCTCTGCAGTTGAAGCAATAGTGAGTTTCACATACAGTTCTGGGTGTCTCAGGGAGAGCTTCAAGTTGGGTGAGATGCATTATGTGAATGCTCAAGAATCCACCAGAAGAAGCCTATTTGCATGTGTGCCAATCCCAAGCTTGGAGCCTTTGCATCAAGCTACTGATAACTCATCACTGGTTTGTACGTCAGTAAAGATATTGCTGGGTGAAGGAATATTGGGAAATTGAATCATCTTCTGGTGCTTGTACTGAGTTATTTCCAACCTTTTCATCTGCTGCAAAATAGTTCACTTTTCTTGTTTTAATAAATATTTTATTCCTTGTGTTAAAAGTTCATCAGCAAACTCCTGTGATTTTGTTCAGCAACATTTCTCCACAGTTACTAAAAATGTTAGGATCTATCAAGCCAGGTTTCTCTCTGGGATCTGACTTGCTTAACATTATCAGCTGGAATCGTAACACTATTCATGCTGTATTCTCATCACCAAGAAAAAAGATTGGGTACTTTTTATTAGGCCCCTGTAAACTCTGCTCTTAAACACAGTACAAGTATGTAAGAATGGGAACAATTCGCTAGTTGTTAAATCAACTAAGCCCCAAGGAAAAGGAAAGTGGGGGGAGGGCGGGGAGAGAGAAAGGCGGAAAAGAGAGATTTGTAGATGATCCAACCTTGGGTTAGGGAAGATTCTTGAAGCACCCAATCATCACTCATCCCAGAGAGTGAGCACTCCAGACAGTGTTTTTTGAGTTGTAGAATTCTTTGGCTCCCCAGACTCAGGATCATTGACACAGACATGGAATGGAGAATGCTTAAATGTGGCAGAGTACTATGCTTAATGTTGACACTGGCAAGGATTTAAGTCCTATAGCATTGGAAAAGTACAACTCCAAATGGAAAATTAAGAATGGGTCAATCTGATATTAGATATGGCCAAGTTAGAACATATTGCTTTTACATCAAGAGGCCAATTTTCTCAAATTGAAGAAAATGTTGAACCCATTATGGGTGCCTTAAAGAAAAATACTGAAGAGGTGATAACAAAATGATACCAGTGAGCAACCATTTGTTTAAGACAAAATTCCTTGTGAAACTATAGTTAACAGTGATTTTTTTAAAATATAAAAAATAGGTCTTATTTTACAAAATAAATATCAATGACTCTCTTGGATTTGAGATCATGTAATGATCGGATCAATAAAATCAAAATGTAGGCATTAAAAAAATACAAATTTCTTTCTGTTCTTTCATGGGATACAGTTGTCGCTGGCAAGGTCAGCATTTCTTGCCCATCCCCAATAGCTCTGGAGAAGGTGATGGTGAGCTGTCTTCTTGAACCACTGCAGTCCGTAGTGCAGGAAAGCAGTTCCAGGATTCTAACTCAGTGACAGTGAAGGAACAGCGATACAGTTCCACCTTGGGATAGTGCATGGCTTGGAGGGAAGCTTGCCAGTGGTGGTAATATGCTACTACAGTATTTAAGTACGAATAGGAATGCTCCATAGAAACTCTTGACCATTTATTTGCAGCTCAAATCACTACTCAAATTTTTAAAAATGCAATTAGTAAATGTTTGCAATTATTAAATGTTTGAATGACAATGTTTTCATATATTTTTACATTGTATTACAATGCACAATCTCCACACAGTTTGCATTCTGGTTGACGTTGAATAGGACATGGCCCTTTGCTATTGGGCAGCTTTTGCATACTGTCAAGTGGTTGCCTGCAACAAAAAATAAGGTTGCATATCCAGCTTCTTAGCCAGTAAAAATGAAATTATGCAAACTATCCAAAGTATGGATAAAATGCAACGTTATACAGAGAGCATAACAAGAAACAAGCCTCACTTATTTAAAGTACATGACAAGAAATAAAAAGATCAAAATAAATTCAACCTTAAAGTTTACTTTCAAAAGCAATCATGATTTGTAGGTCTCCTGTTGAACCATCACATTAAAGATTAAAATATGTATTGCAACTCTACTGAATTCTCGTTTGTTGCATCACTGGAGACAAGACACTAGATGGTAAGTAACTGAGATTCAACCCATAACATCCTCAGGGTGCAATTTCACTGACAGCAGAGCAAACAAAGTGAACCAGATGATCTCTCAGGACAGTATTTTAATATGGAATCAATTAGTGTTCAGGAATTTTAACATTTGGAATAACATATCTTACTCAAGAAACCCCCCAGAAGATACAAGACAAGATAGGTTCCATTCCGAACCGAACTATTAGCTATGAATGAGAGTACAAAGACTAAGAATGCATGTGTGATTAATGCATCAATGTCTTGTACTAACCTTCTCCCAATTCCACTCATTAATTTTTAGTGTAATGCTATCACAAATGTCATGATTTTGGCTGAATCTGGGATATGCCCTTTTATGGTAGTGCAATATGGTTTTAAATCACTATACGTTTTAAATTAATGCAAAGATATTTCAGAGATGCAGTTCTCAGGAATTTACTCCAGGCTGGTTTAAAATCCTTGCTGATCAACAACTGCCAGGAATATTGCAACTTACTGAATCCAACACAATTACTGTTTTTCCACTACTTCTTTCCGGAACCAATTACAGTGTGTAACATCAGAACTTTATACATAAACAGTTTAATATTTTCTTGAACTTCTGAATGAAAATGGATCAAAATTATGCATCTTGGAAAAAATATATTCCCTGTTCACCACAATAGTATGTGAAGCCACAGAAGTCAAGGTTCCCAATCTTTAGCAGTAAATCCTCCTGGGAAGCCAAAACTAAATGACAGAAATATGGGGAATGCAGCCAAAAACAAACTTGAAAGAAACACGAAACTGGAATTCTCCACGGACAGCTGATGGAGTTCAACAGTATGCAGTTTTAATTCAAATCAAGCAATTTACAAACTGAAGGTCTTTTCTTAAATTATGGAACTTTTTGTGTTGCTAACTGTAGCTATTTGCAAGACTGGTAAATAATTGTCCGGTTTGATATTAATTAGTGATATGTAAGTGAAGCACCAATTTAACCACAATTATGGTCATTTTATGTTCTAATGCTTCATCGAGCTGGTGATATCCCACCCAAGTGAAAGAACCTCTGGGCAATATTTAGATAAAGCAGAAGTGCTTTCAGAGATTAATATTTACAGAAATAAAGCCATCCTACTCCTTCTGAATGTATTTTGGGATATTATGTCAGAAGACCCACTGGCGCAGCTCAAGTGATTTGTAATTTCAATGATCTACTTACTACCAGCTGTAAATCAAAGGACCCCGCTTCAAAAGCATTAGTAATCACAGCCCCATCATCCAAATGATACGACATAATACTCATAAAATCACAAGATCGCCCAGACATTGGGCGGGGTTCTCCAGCCGCACTCACCCGAAACCAGAAAATCCCTCCCAAGTCAACTGATCTTTCCAGGGTCTGCTCCTCACCCACTACGATGCCGGCGGTGGACGGAATGGGAAAATCCACCACATTATGTCCATTCTTTGGAATTTATGATGCAGTATGGGATAATGCTTAGACATTTAAGAAAAAGCTCCTCTCTCTTGAACAGCCAACTCACCTGGAAATCACCTTGTTACCCAATGCAGTCTAAGAACAAAAGAAATAGGAGCAAGAGTAGGCCACTGAGCCATTCGATCCGGCTCTGCCATTCGATGAGAAGTTCATATTCCACCTCAGCACCATTTTCCAGCACTACCTCAGTAGCGCTTGATGCAGAAATCTATTGATTTCAGTCTTGAACATACTTAGCTGAGCTTCCACAGCCCTGTGGGGCAGGGAATCCCAAAGATACACCATCCTTTGAGTGAATAAATTCCTCCTCATCTCAGTATGAAGTGACCTGCCCCTTACTCTGAGATTGTGCTCCCTGGTTCTGGAGATGCCCTCCAATCAGAGGAAACATCCTACCTTGTCGAGTCCTGTAAGAGCTTTACATGCTCATCCCCCATTTTCATAAATTGCAGTGAATACAGGCCCAGTCCGTTTAATCTGTCCTCATAGAATAATCCCTCCATCTCAGGAATTAGTCTGGTGAATGTTAGTTGCGCTCCCTCTATGGCAAGTATAATATTGCTCAGGTAAGGTGATCAAAACTGCACACAATACTCCAGGGGTGGTCTCACCAAGGCAGCATATAATTTCAGGAAGACATCTTTATTCCTATATTCAAATTCTCTTGCAATAAAGACCATCATTTCACTTGCCTTGTTAATTGCATTTTTAAAAAAATGAAGACCCTTTTCTAATGCACCAGATAGTTCAGATGAATATTGAAGATTTCATTCCAATGTTCCAAACAGGCAGCTTTGCCAGCCAACAGCATCAAATTGATTAGCCAGTCATACACCACATTGATATCTGTGGAATCTTGCTGTACTACATTTGCTCATAGTACAGCATTCTGAAGTAATTCATAAAATGAAGAAAGAGATCATATACAATATCATAGTAAGAAGTCTCACAACACCAGGTTAAAGTCCAACAGGTTTATTTGGAATCATGAGCTTTCGGAGCGCTGCCCCTTCATCAGGTGAGACTCACCTGATGAAGGAGCAGCGCACTGAAAGCTCATGATTCCAAATAAACCTGTTGGACTTTAACCTGGTGTTGATGAGACTTCTTACTCTGCCCACCCCAGTCCAATGCCGGCATCTCCACCTCATATGATATATATTATATATATGTGAACGCAAGCTTTTAATGAATTAAATTTTGAAATGTGATTAATTCAGTCTCAGACACATTAAAACACATCAAGTTATGTCCAATTTTCCGTAAATAAGCCTGGTGCCAACATGACTATCTGGCATTCTTCTTGCTGCACTTCTCCATGCACATTCCCCTTGGAGGCGAAACCATCAGTCTGTTCTGCACTGCACACGTTGGCTGCACTCCATTCCAGGCACCCAGTTCACACATCCAGTTGCCACTCATTCGTGAACTGTTGGACTATTTGGCAGTCTCCACAGATTCCACTTTTAGATATGCTGAGTTAGGAGGTACATTCTTCAATGGCTTTGCAAAAATATTCCGCAGTTAAATGGAGTACATTATACCCAAATCACTCCGGTTCTTTACAGCATGTTAGAAATAGCTGACAGTCCCAATCATCAGTCAATGAGAATTGACTTGTTTTTTACTCAACTACATTTGAACACATGCTGTTGTTCTTAGTTTAAAGTTCATTTATTAGTGTCACAAGTAGACTTACATTAACATTGCAATGAAGTCACTGTGAAAGTCCCCTAGTCGCCACACTCCGGCACCTGTTCGGGTACAGTGAGGGAGGATTTTAGCATGGCCAATGCACCTAACCAGCATGTTTTTCGGACTGTGGGAGCAAACTGGAGCACCCAGAGGAAACCCACACAGACATGAAGAGAACGTGCAGCTTGGTGAGTGAAGACAAGGATTGCAGGTGACCATGGGGAGGGTGAGGAATTGCAACTGGCAGATGATCCAAGAAACAATACCAATCGTTACCATGAGCAAGTGCAACTCAGATCACCCACTCACTGAAGGGACCACATGGCAAGAGAGAAATGTGTTGAACTTGCCACCGAAGCAAATCAAAAGTATTCATTTTTCTCCAACCCTTGCTATATTTGGACTCTTGCTTT
This sequence comes from Mustelus asterias, assembly GCF_964213995.1. NCBI lineage: Eukaryota > Metazoa > Chordata > Chondrichthyes > Carcharhiniformes > Triakidae > Mustelus > Mustelus asterias. The sequence continues at coordinate 129,122,072 of NC_135803.1, read as the reverse complement.
AGACGACTGACAACTCAACATATGTTTTCTACAAATTAGTACCTCTCGAGAAGCATTTTCAAGTGTCCTTTCATCATTTCCATAACAGAACCAACTGCTGCCCACATCACAGAGCTAGCTTTTATTTGCTGTGGTGAGAATTCCAGAGCAAGCTAGAATTCAGTTGTCTGAATGACAAACTAGCCCGGATTTCTCTGTGTTAAAACCTGCTTTATATTGAAAAATTTGAGAGTTACAAAAAAAATAGATTACCCTCACCCTTACATATTTAAACTTTAGAAACATACCAAGCATTTACCTTGAGCCTACATTCCAGAGTACTTGGCTCAAATTGCTCTGAGCAACATTTATTATAAATTGTAGCAACGGGAATGTAAAATTCTACCATTCAGGTAACAGCAGCCACTCAAATATAAAAACTCTATGTGACTCAGACTCTTGGGAAAGATTTATCTTTATTTTCAAGTACTATATCTAATATAGCATGTTAACTTTGTGGAACATTACTGTACTGTGTAAGTTTTAAATGCTTTTTTCTTTCCTTTTCATGCTTTGTCACATTGCACATGGTCACAATTTGGGAATCATGCTCAAAAGATTAACCTCTTGGGTTCTGAGATCAACAACCCTCTACCCACTGCCCTGCCCCCATGCCCATGATGGACATGGTTAGCTAAATACGAAAAAGATGCTTTATGTGACTCCACCCCAACACAACAGCCTACCAACATTTGCACACAGTGAGGCGTTCGAGTGTTCAGGATTGGAGGCAGGACTCTTTAATAACATATTTAAATCAAGCCCCCATAACAAAACTGGAATTTTAATTTAAATTCAACTCCTGCTGTGTGGGTTTCCCAAGGTTCGAGAAACCCAGCAGTGAAATGGAGGCTGAAGTTGCAATTTAGGCGTTAAATGCTTTTCATAGTATCTCTTGTGGGCAAGAAAGACCAGGAGAGACCCCCACCTTCAAAGAGGACTTTGGCCGTGCCTCTGTGAATCACAGCCTCTTTCTAGCTCCTGCCACAATCACCAACTTTGGCACATCTTAAGACCTGCAGTCTGCAGTCACAGCCGTGCCCGATCTGGACCCCTACAACCTGAGGTCACAGCCATGCCCGATCTGGACCCCTACAACCCTGACCTGCAGCCTGCGATCACAGATGTGTCTGATCTAGACCCCTACAACCCTGACCTGCAGCCTGCGGTCATAGTTGCCACCACTGCACAAACCACCACACTGTAAATCATGGATGTCATGCCCCCAAACTGCCCGAAGCTCTGATCTGCAGACTGCTCCTTACATAGAATCCCTACAGTGCCAAAGGAGGCCATTTGGCCCATTGAGTCTGCACCAACTCTCCAACAGAGCGTCTTAACCAGGTCATATCCCCATAACCCACATCTTTACCCCCCCTGGCCTATACACCTTGGACACTAAGGGACAATTTAACATGGCCAATCCACTTAACCTGCACAACTTTGGACTGTGGGAAGAACCAAGAACACCCGGAGGAGTGGGAGAACGTGCAAACTCCACGCAGCTGGTCACCCAAGGCCGGAATTGAACCCAGGTCCCTGATGCTGTGAGGCAGCAGTGCTAACCACTGTGCCACCATGCTGCCCATGGGATCCAGATTACTGGGACCCTTTCCCTCAGTTGCAGCCTCCCGTCACTGGCTTATCCCCCTGGCAGGCGACCAGCCTGTCAATTCCGCTCACTGCTGGGCAGGAGACACAAAAAAGAAAGTGATGCTGCCTCCATGAACCTTCCTCCATTCTAATGCACACTTCCCTATCACCCCTTAAACATCAGAGGATTATATATATAGCAAAACAGCAGCGGACCCATCACCTCAGACTTGAACTTCTGTGCATCTCATGACTGGAATAGCATGTCACAGGGCAAGCAACAGCTACACTGTTACCAAGGGATTATGTACCATCAGGGTTTCCTATTTATTCTACTGTCATAATAACATACTCAGGCTAAAACAAAGTAAAATTTATTTGCAAGTTAGATAATTATGGAAAGGCAGAAAACTGTGAAAACAAAATTTGAAACCTGTCCACCAGAAGTTAAACATTATCTTCCGTGGAGTGGCACAGTGGTTAGCACCACAGCCTCACAGCACCAGGGACCCGGGTTCAATTCCAGCATCGGGTGACAGTCTGTGTGGAGTTTGCACATTCTCCCCGTGTCTGCATGAGTTTTTTTCGGGTGCTTCAGTTTCCTCCCACAGTCCAAAGATGTGCGGGTTAGGTTGATTGGCCATGCTAAATTGACCCGTAATGTCAGGGGGCTTAGCAGGGTAAATGCAGGATGGGGCTGTTGTCGGTGGAATTGCTCGATGGGCTGAATGGTCTCCTTCTGCACCATAGGGATTCTATGATTCTATGTATATCTTTTTTTATTGCATAATCCAATAAGTTGCAAGGTTTTGCGAGGACACGATCCATCACAGACATTTGGACATCTTTACATCTTTAATCTTTAATCAAGTGATGCCCCTGTTCAGCACAGAGTCCAACAGAAAGTTGCCGTAACTGACAAAAACTGAAGTAAAACACTGCAGAAAGTCAGTTCAAAAGCCTACTCCACCTTAAGTTCCCTCAATCATATTCAAAGATACATTTTGTGCAGAGCATCAATGCTACGGTGGCAGTTCTCATTTTGTCAGAACCTCACCTTTCTATTAATATTTAAACCATGTATCAGGCCGCTATTATATTTAAGATTTGTATCGAGTACAAAGCAATACAACAGTATTCTGACTGATCAACCACAAAGAATCTTCTGGCACCGACTCAAAATGCTTGACCCACCGGATTACTGTAAATATTCTTGGAACACAAAGACAAAATCACTCTTAATTGTCCAGCCACTAAAAGCTAATTTTAAAACGTGTCCCAGTTTCAAACACCAACCTAGCCTGAATTATCTGGGATCACAATAGAGATATTCTGAATGCGCGTCAGCACAACCACGATGCTGTCCCTGCAAAACCTTCAGCGGAATAGGTGCGGGGGAGAAAAATATCCCTGTACAGAGACTGGGCGTAAGATTCTTTCCTATTGTTCAGCAGCTTAATAGAATGGCAAAAGAAAAGACTTGCAGCCTTTCAATGTCCTGATTGGCTGGAGACAAGGATAGCAGGTATAGTGGCCTGACTAGCAGAATGGGGCCAACCAATGGTTACAGCCATAGGTCATGGCCTGGACCCCTAAAGGGCACAGTGGTTAACACTGCTGTCTCACAGTGCCAGGGACCCAGGTTCAATTCCACCGTGGGTCACTGTCTGTGCCGAGTCTGCATGTTCTCTACATGTCTGCTTGCATTTTCTCCAGGTGATCCAGTTTGCAGTCACAGCCCAAAAGATGTGTTGGTTAGGTGCATTAGCCATGCTAAATTTTCCCTCAGTGAACCCGAACAGGCGCTGGAGTGTGGCAACTAGGGGATTTTCACAGTAACTTCATTACATGGTTAGGTTGATTGACCATACTAAATTGTCCCTATTTTTGGGGTGATTAACAGGGTAAATATATGTGGGGTTACGGGGATAGGATGGGATTGTTCTTGGTGCAGGCTTGATGGGTTGAATGGCCTCCTTCTCTACTGTAGGGATTCTATGATGATGATTCTACACCCTAGCTATGACTGTAACAATACATACTGCACTCTCCTTTCCTTCTCTATAAATGGTATGCCTTGTCTGTATAGCGCGCAAGAAACAATACTTTTCACTGTATACTAATACATGTGACATAATAAATCAAATCAAAATAATGTAAGCCTACTTGTGACACCAATAAGTAAACTTTAAACTTAAACTAAAGGCTGTGAAAATAATGCTAGTAGTTTTCTGCTTCTTTATGAAAGGGGCCAATAGGTATTACAGAGATGCTTTCTGAGTTTGAGGGAAGCTGAACCTTGGCTCACATCTCAGCACCATGACACATTTGGTCACAATTGTTAGCCTCCTTGGCAGCTAAATACTTGAGATGGTTCCCTAGTAGTGTGGGACCAGATATCATTATATCAATTAGCAGCACCCAAGCCAAGTCAACCAATGCAAATCAAAAATATTCTTTTCTCCAACCCTGTACCATACACTGACAAAATGTGATAGGGTCAGCATCCAAATTCACTGTGGGTAGTGGTTCCTGACACTTACTGAAATTGTGCTTCAGTTTTAGGGGCCAGTATCCACTATTATCTACACAAAATCCCTACAATGCAGAAGGAGACCATTCGGCCCGCCAAGCCTGCACCGACAACAATCCCACCCTGGCCTTATCCCCATAACCCCATGTATTTACCCTGCTAGTCCCCGGACACTAAGGGTCAATTTTTGAATGCCCAAGCAACCTGGTCCGCACATCTTTGGACTGTGGGAGGAAATCATAGCACCCGGAGGAGATGCAGACATGGGGAGACAGTCACAGACAGTCACCCGAGGATGGAATTGAAGCTGGGTCCCTGGTGCTATTAGGCAGCACTGCTAAGCAGTGTGCCACCTCTATTAATAAAAAGCAGTCCCAAACACATCATATGGTTGTTCTTCAAGCCAATCTGCCAACTGTAAAACCTTTTGCACTACATCATATTGTTTAAATCTCACATATAAACACTTCATTAGTTTTGCCTTGTGCACATCATAAATGTACAGAGGATTTTCACTGCACGTTTGTTAACAAATACAAAGTGGATAATCCTGAAATTCAGGTTACAAGAACAAATTTTTGCACTTCACTCATATCATCTGAGAATCACCAAGATTGTCATGTAGCCTATTTTCTCCCTCTGTATTGATATATTATTCCAAATCTGGCCACCTTCTCAAGTAAGAAGTTTAACAACACCAGGTTAAAGTCCAACAGGTTTATTTGGTAGCAAAAGCCACACAAGCTTTCGAGGCTCTGAGCCCCTTCTTCAGGTGAGTGGGAATTCTGTTCACAAACAGAACTTATAAGACACAGACTCAATTTACATGAATAATGGTTGGAATGCGAATACTTACAACTAATCCAGTCTTTAAGAAACAAAACAATGGGAGTGGAGAGAGCATCAAGACAGGCTAAAAAGATGTGTATTGTCTCCAGACAAGACAGCCAGTGAAACTCTGCAGGTCCACGCAACTGTGGGAGTTACAAATAGTGTGACATAAATTCTGATGCCACGCTCTCAAGACCAACCGCAACATTGTCATCAAACCAGCAGACAAAGGAGGGGCCATCGTCATACTGAACAGAACGGATTACTGCAAAGAAGTGTACCGACAACTCAACAACGAGGAACACTACAGACAGTTACCTGCAGATCCGACCAAAGAACACACCCGTCAACTCAACACTCTGATCAAGACCTTTGATCCGGACCTTCAGAACACCCTCCGTGCTCTCATCCCACGTACTCCCCGCGTTGGAGATCTCTACTGCCTCCCGAAGATACACAAGGCAAACACACCCGGCCGTCCCATCGTATCGGGCAATGGGACCCTGTGCGAGAACCTCTCCGGCTATGTCGAGGGCATCCTGAAACCCATTGTACAAAGAACCCCCAGCTTTTGTCGCGACACGACGGACTTCCTACAGAAACTCGGCACACATGGAGCAGTTGAACCAGGAGCACTCCTCGTCACAATGGATGTCTCGGCACTCTACACCAGCATCCCCCATGACGATGGCATTGCTGCAACGGCCTCAGTGCTCAGCGCCAACAACTGCCAGTTTCCAGATGCAATTTTACATCTCATCCGCTTCATCCTGGACCACAATATCTTCACCTTCAACAACCAGTTCTTCATCCAGACACACGGAACAGCCATGGGGACCAAATTTGCACCTCAATATGCCAACATCTTCATGCACAGGTTCGAACAAGACTTCTTCACCGCACGGGACCTTCAACCGGTGCTATACACTAGATACATCGATGACATTTTCTTCCTTTGGACTCATGGTGAACAATCACTGAAACAACTCTATGATGACATCAACAAGTTCCATCCCACCATCAGGCTCACCATAGACTACTCTCCGGAATCGGTTGCATTCTTGGACACGCGCATCTCCATTAAGGACGGTCACCTCAGCACCTCACTGTACCGCAAGCCCACGGATAACCTCACGATGCTCCACTTCTCCAGCTTCCACCCTAAACACGTTAAAGAAGCCATCCCCTACGGACAAGCCCTCCGTATACACAGGATCTGCTCGGATGAGGAGGATCGCAACAGACACCTCCAGACGCTGAAAGATGCCCTCATAAGAACAGGATATGGCGCTAGACTCATTGATCAACAGTTCCGACGCGCCACAGCGAAAAACCGCACCGACCTCCTCAGAAGACAAACACGGGACACAGTGGACAGAGTACCCTTCGTTGTCCAGTACTTCCCCGGAGCGGAGAAGCTACGGCATCTCCTCCGGAGCCTTCAACATGTCATTGATGAAGACGAACATCTCGCCAAGGCCATCCCCACACCCCCACTTCTTGCCTTCAAACAACCGCACAACCTCAAACAGACCATTGTCCGCAGCAAACTACCCAGCCTTCAGGAGAACAGTGACCAAGACACCACACAACCCTGCCACAGCAACCTCTGCAAGACGTGCCGGATCATCGACACAGATGCCATCATCTCACGTGAGAACACCATCCACCAGGTACACGGTACATACTCTTGCAACTCGGCCAACGTTGTCTACCTGATACGCTGCAAGAAAGGATGTCCCGAGGCATGGTACATTGGGGAAACTATGCAGACGCTGCGACAACGGATGAATGAACACCGCTCGACAATCACCAGGCAAGACTGTTCTCTTCCTGTTGGGGAGCACTTCAGCGGTCACGGGCATTCGGCCTCTGATATTCGGGTAAGCGTTCTCCAAGGCGGCCTTCGCGACACACGACAGCGCAGAGTCGCGGAGCAGAAACTGATAGCCAGGTTCCGCACACACAAGGACGGCCTCAACCGGGATATTGGGTTTATGTCACACTATTTCACATAAATATTTCTGCTTTTTTCCTCCTGAGTCTTTATCATGCGATCCTAGAATCAGAATTTATGTCACACTATTTGTAACTCCCACAGTTGCGTGGACCTGCAGAGTTTCACTGGCTGTCTTGTCTGGAGACAATACACATCTTTTTAGCCTGTCTTGATGCTCTCTCCACTCCCATTGTTTTGTTTCTTAAAGACTGGATTAGTTGTAAGTATTCGCATTCCAACCATTATTCATGTAAATTGAGTCTGTGTCTTATAAGTTCTGTTTGTGAACAGAATTCCCACTCACCTGAAGAAGGGGCTCAGAGCCTCGAAAGCTTGTGTGGCTTTTGCTACCAAATAAACCTGTTGGACTTTAACCTGGTGTTGTTAAACTTCTTACTGTGTTTACCCCAGTCCAACGCCGGCATCTCCACATCATCACCTTCTCAAGCACAGCTACAAAATCAGCAATATCTGTGCATTCCACAATTACATTAACTTATGGATTTTAAGTGCAGCAACTGGAAAATGAACCTCCATCTTGAATATAAAATTCAGCATAATCTTCCATCACCACATATTCTGTCTGCAGTTATTGATAAAAGATTGCTACTAAAAAAAACCTAAACATTAACCAGATCATGTGAATATTCAAGTGATGTCTGCATTGCTTATAATGGCCTAGAAACAAAAATGCAACTTCTACATTGTGTATCTCTTCCATTTTATTTCAGTATGGCTTGCCATTTGTTACTGCGCATCAGAGTTCTGGATAGCATTATTTATCAAAAAACCTGTCTGCAGAATGAACTTTAAACATTAACCAGAATGCACACGGAGTCAGAGTGTTGCACAACGATTGTAACATAAAGCTTGGATTCATGAGAAAAGTAAATATTCCTAATTCTCTGCAGTGTCATGGACAATAACACCGGGTAATTATAGTCTTATCTACATAATCCTAGACAGGAGATACAATGATACAGCACTGGGATAAACCAACGTACTGCAGCATGAATTACATCAGGCTCCGAATCTTGATCATGTCATTAAGAAAGATAATGAGCAAAGGAAATGAAATGAGAGAGAAATAGAGAAAACAATAAGTTTGGCACCTTAGCCATCTTTTCAAGTGATTGCCTCAGAGCTGGTGCCCAAGCCCAGCTCACCAGCCTATATGTATTTTGTCTTAACACAAAGGGCAGGAGCTATTTTTTAAAAAGCATTCTGGTTTGCATGAGCACCCCACCTAAGCAGCCGTACAATAACCCCAATGCTACAGTAATCCACTCACTAAAATAACAAAACTGTTATTTCATAGGTTCAGTATACAGGAGATTTGCACTTTATTGGAATGTTTTACAGTTAGAGAATTGTTAGTTCTTCAAACTGCATTTACTGATGAAACGGAGCTTTTCTCGTTACAAACCAAAATAACCAGGTAAATGTTTAATACAATAACCTGCGATAGGATTGTAGGAAGCATAGTATTGTGTGTGCTTCCCTCTGTGTTTGAATGGCAACCAATATGTGGAAACGAATGAATGTAAAGGAAACTTGGCTTGCACAGCCACGAGAAAGATTAGACAAGGCATGCAGCAGTTGTAAACTGAGAACAGGGAAAAAAACAACATGAAACAGTTCAAAGTATGAGGGCCAGGAGACAGTGGCGCAGTGACACTCGACTACAGACAACACAAGATCAATTTGGAGCAGCCACCAACCAATGACTGGAATCAATAATGGAAAGAGGTTCAATCAGATAAACTGCTGGCAGGAGAAGGATAATAGCTGACACATTTGTGGAAGGTTGTCTAGTGGAGTGAGTGAATCAAGGAGGACAAGGAATCAGTAAAGGTTGATTCTGGAGTCCACAGAGAGGCGTAGTGGTCCCAGTTGCTAAGAGTTCACTCCACCACTGTAAAGCAGCAGCAGTGAAATCTAGAGACCAGGTGCTATGAGGATTGTGGAGCTATTTATCCTAGTGGGTAGGATAAATTATAAACCCAAAGGTAAAATTTAAATCCAAGGGATCAGGTCCAAAGAACAACGAGAAGCTTGCAAAATCAGAAGCAGCAGTTCAGAGCATGTGAACCGTGTAGCCAGAAGGGGTGCAGAAGGCGTGACACAGCAAAGCAGAGCAAGTGGGATACGAACGGATATCACAGGGCAGAAACCATTTCAGTAAAAAGGGATCAACAGCCACATCGCAATGGGTGCCAGCTGAAGTCAGAGGAACAGGAGCAGGCCATTCAGTTTGTAATAATTCTGCCATGGTTAGTCTTTCATCACCAAAAACCCGTTAATAATAATACATTAAAAAGAGCCACATCCACATGCAAGTCAATCCCCAGGGACCTACAGGATACCGCTCAGAGTTGAAGCAATGGGTTTTAACCCCCCACTGCTCACTTCCCATTGGCCGGGCCTTCGCTCGCTCAGTAAGGGTGTTCATATTCCGCACTGGGAGATTTTTGACGATGCCCACGGTGGCCATCATAACACAGTTCCTCGAGTCAGTTTTGCGATTAAAATAATTTACCGCTGAAGCATATTCTTAACTCCACGGACTCACCGTTCATCTATATTGCTTAAAGACAACAATAAATGGTGGCGCAGAAATGCAGCGTGCAAAAGCAGATAGAAGCAGGCTGGACAGTTGAAATGAAGAAAGGAGATTAACCCACTGAGAAATCCATTATCCTGGCACTGAGGAAATTAGAAAAAAAAAGGTAGCGCCAGGGAATACTTGGCGCAAAGCCTCCCGACCAACTAACTGAAATGAAATGAAACATAAAGAAAAGCAAGATGTCAACTCGGAAAGAATCTCAACTGCTAGTACAATTCTTATTATAGGGCTCTTTAAATGCACTTTCATAAAGCACACTTTAGCAGCCTGGGATACTGATTTTTATGGGCTGGGCTATATCAGCGGAAACATTGAGAAATTGTGTGGACTCCTAAATGACAGA